>NW_027225621.1:300000-449798 GCF_038994185.2 Dermacentor albipictus
AATGAAATGTTCAAAGTACACGGCAGCCATATGGCAACTAATTTCTTTTTGGGAAACGACTTCAACAGTCAAAAACCTCACGACACCACGCTGTTCAACTTTTGGAGCGTCCATTAATGCTCTCATGCACTGTGTTGAACATGGTTGCGTGAGATAAAGGACATTTATCATCACACCTGCATGTCAACTTTGTGAACGAGATGCCTATGTGCTACACGCATGCCTCGGAGATAATGAACCGAACCGTTATTGTGCGGGTTGGGTTGGCTGACATTTACTTGACTCGCCCTCGTACATTAGAAATACGAAGATACAACGGAATCTACAAATGCGAAGATACAGCTTGATAAAGGGCAAAAAAGCGTCACTGGAACACTGGAATCAAAGTACCACTGCACGCGTATATATAACCCGTCGCAACAAGATATTTAAATATACGAATAAGTCTACAATAAACCTACTTATCTAAAAAAATCAGTGTATATAATGTGTGAAACAAGGCAAATGAATACGTTCTGCAAAGTCAGATTGTATGAAAGCCACTAACCCTACAGCTAGAATGGAACTGGCAGAACTTTCCAAGTTAATCAACTAGCGTAAGACAGCTGACCTAAGGAAGTATAATATGGGTAGAATTGAACATGCTCTCAAGAACGGAGGAAGCCTAAAAGCAGTGAAGAAGAAACTAGGAATAGGCGAGAATCAGATGTATGCGTTAAGAGACAAAGCCGGCAATATTATTACTAATATGGATGAGGTAGTTCAAGTGGCTGAGGAGCTATAGAGATTTATACAGTACCAGTAGCACCCACGAAGGTAATGGAATAGAGAGTAGTCTAGAGGAATTAGAAATCCCACAAGTAATGCCGGAAGAAGTAAAGAAAGCCTTGGGAGCTATACAAAGGGGGAAGGCAGCTGGGGAGGTTCAGGTAACCGCAGATTTGTTGAAGGATGCTGGGCACTTTGTTCTAGAAAGCGTGGCCACCCTGTATACGCAATGCCTCATGACCTCGAGCGTACCGGAATCTTGGAAGAACGCTAACATAATCCTAATCCACAAGAAAGGGGACGCCAAGGACTTAAAAAATTACAGACCGATCAGCTTAATGTCCTTTGCCTATAAAGTCATTGCTAAGGTAATCGCAAATAGAATCAGGAACACCTTAGACTTCTGCCAACCAAACCAGGCAGGATTCCGCAAAGGCTACTCAACAATAGACCATATTCACACTATCAATCAGGTGATAGAGAAATGTGCGGAATATAACCAATCCTTATATATAGCTTTCATTTATTACTAGAAAGCGTTTGATTCAGTCGAATCCTCAGCAGTCATGGAGGCATTACGGATTCAGGGTGTAGACGAGCCGTATGTAAAAATACTGAGAGATATCTATAGCGGCTCCACAGCCACCGTAGTCCTCCATAAAGAAAGCAACAAAATCACAATAAAGAAAGGCGCCAGGCAGGGAGATACGATCTCTCCAATGCTATTCACAGCGTGTTTACAGGAGGTATTCAGAGACCTGGATTGGGAAGAAATGGGGATAAAAGGTAATGGAGAATACCTTTGTAACTTGCGATTCGCTGATCATATTGCCTTGCTTAGTAACTCAGGGGACCAATGGCAATGCATGCTCACTGACCTGGAGAGGCAAAGCAGAAGAGTGGGTCTAAAAAGTAATCTGCAGAAAACTAAAGTAATGTTTAACAGTCTCTGAGGAGAACAGCAATTTACGATAGGCAGCGAGGCACTAGAAGTCGTAAGGGAATACATCTACATAGGGCAGGCAGTGACGGCGGATCCGGATCATGAGACGGAAATAATCAGAAGGATAAGAATGGGCTGGGGCGCGTTAGGCAGGCATTCTCAGATCATGAACAGCAGGTTGCCATTATCCCTCAAGAAAAAATTGTGTAACAGCTGTGTCTTACCAGTACTCACGTAAGAGGCAGAAACCTGGTAGCTTACGAAAAGGGTTCTACTTAAATTGAGGACGACGCAACGAGCTATGGAAAGACGAATGAGGGATGTAACGTTAAGGGATAAAAAGGGAGCAGATTGGGGGAGTGAACAAACGCGAGTTAATGACATCTTAGTCGATATCATGAAAAAGAAATGGGCATAGGCAGGACATGTAATGAAAAGGAAAGATAACCGATGGTCATTAAGGGTTACGGAGTGGATTCGAAGGGAAGGGAAGCGGAGCAGGTGGCGGCAGCAAGTTAGGTGGGCGTATGAGATTAAGAAGTTTGCAGGCACAACATGGGCCACAATTAGTACAGGACCGGGGTAGTTGGAGAAGTATGGGAGAGGCATTTGCCCTGCAGTGGGCGCAACCAGGCTGATGATGACACAAGACCTCCTAGTAGGAGATAGTTCAGTTTCACAGCTTGAGCCCTCTCGGTGGTGTAATCTTCCTTAGTGTAATTGTCGCATACTTGACTATCACTATGCTGCTTCGCCTTTCCGGCGAAACTGCAGCCTCTTTCTTCTTTTTCTAGACGATTTTACAGGTCCCTATTTTCCCAGCACTGGTGCTGGTGCTGGTCCAAGTCATCCAGCACTGGTGCTGGATGACTTGGAAATTGATGCCTGGGTGGCCACGTCCCGCGCGCTCGCATGAGGGTTTGAGGCCACAAATGCAAGAACATCCATGCGTAGGCTAGGACTCAAAGAGGGAGTCCTCTGCCGCTGTTTCTTGAAGCTGCCGGTTTGTCTCAGGTTTTCACAATTTCTTATCATAGTCGATGCATTTGGTCTACCGCCATACTTCTAAGACTGATAGATATATTTGCGGCCTTCCTCTTGTTGCCATTTGCAGATCGCAAGGCAGTGATCATGTTTACCTTCTGCTCATTAGAGAAAGACATGGCGATTGCGACGAAACAAAACGCACCTTTGGACCTTTGCACTGACGTGGTCAATTCGCTTTCGTGGTGATAGGTTCTGTGGCAACAAAAAAAAAAATCCGTGCACTTTATCTATGCTTAGATAACTGCTATCACAGCTTGTTTTCAACGAACACCAAACGAAACATGTTACTTCAGCCGGGGCGCGGCAGATAAGGCACTAGCATGATCACGATGTTTTTCTTTATTTCGTTCTGGTAACTCAGAGGGAGCCTGTTTGAGGGCCCTGCTTTATGATCCGGGTGGGAGCGCCGTCACATGGTATTCTCCATATTTCGCGGGGTTTACATACAAGTCGGTAAAAAATTTGCACGCAATCAGTACGTCGCTAAAAATACCGCAGTTAGATGTGTCTTGGTTGCGCCTTTAAATGCCTTATTGACGCTTTAAAGGGAAGCTGAAACGGTTTTCAATTTCCATGAATTGCTGGAATTGGGAAGAACAGACCTAATAATTTACGGTTCCGAAATTTTTTTCCTTCGTTTTGTTAATATAAGGGGCGGAAATCGCTTTCTAAATCACCCCCGCGGACACGCCTCCATCGCTTCCCGGAGCGCCGGGTGAGGTGGTTGCCAGAGGAGAGAACCGGCGAGAGTGACGTCACGCGCGGGGACCGAGCTGCCGGACCGGCGTGCTGGCATGTGCTGGCATGCCTCTTTCCGTGCTGCGCTTTACTGAACGACGCTACGAGAGATTTGCCGCCGCCGCCGCCGCTCACGTTTGTTTTCTTTTGCGATTTTCGTAAACTGTTCTTTCCTTCGGTGCTGCGTGAGTGCCTACAGTCAAGGGCGCCCAACATGCCCTCGTTCTGTGCAGCATTTTTTTTTAATATTTGGGGTTTTACGTGCCAAAACTACTTTCTGATTATGAGGCACGCCGTAGTGGAGGACTCCGGAAATTTTGACCACCTGGGGTTGTTTAACGTGCACCTAAATCTAAGCACACGGGTGTTTTCGCCTTTCGCCCCCATCGAAATGCGGCCGCCGTGGCCCTGTGCAGCATTCGGCTGCGCGAACACAGGCGGGCGAGACGATGTGGTGTTTCACAGTTTCCCGAAGGACATGGAGCTTGCAGCGCAGTGCGGTGAGGAGAGGTAAGTTCGTGCTGACGAAATCAACTGTGCTGTGCTCGGACCATTTCCGCGATAGCCGGATAGCGTTACGACAAATGCGGAAACGCGTTGTTGCTAGCGTTGCTATACTCCGTTTCATACATCAGGTGCAACGCTGTGGAGGCTTGAGATACTTCTTGCAGTGGCTGCGTTCGCACTTAGACAAAGTTCGGTGTTTCTTGACACGATTTTTGAGAAAATTTTTCATATATAAGCTCAGTTATGAATGAAAATAAAAGAATTTACCCATAGAAACAATACGGCTGCTAGCACATTCTTTTAAATCAATTTTTTTTTTCGACATTTTTTAATTGCAGCCCGTCGCGGCAGCTTCACGTGCATGCTCGCGCGAGCAAACGCCGCTGGCACGCTGCGAAGCATAGACGGAAACGCGCGCAGTAATACATTTTGGTGACCGCATTCCGTGCGTAGCTTCCACAGCGTTTCACCTGAGGTATGAAATGGAGTATAGGCTTGCCTAGTGACATTCGACGTACGCTTGCAGTTATCGTGTTTACCATACGGCGGTGCTAAAACTGCCTAATATCTTTATGTCAACACTAGCATGCAGCACGCATACCGATTCTTGATTGAGCCACAATCGCAAAGTCGTCGAACCATAGCATGAATATTCCACATATAATACCTCTGGCCATCTCTGTATGTGTATGATAAGCAACTTCCATGACTGTACCTCGCAGCACTGCTTGTGCGCGCTTTGAAACGCGGGACTTTAGACAAACGTGACTTTAGACAAGCAGCGGCAAGGCGCTTGACATCGCGGAATTGCACCCGTGTTTATAATCTAATAATAAGTTAGTGCTTCGGCATTCTTCCAGCAGCAAGTTCCCAGTGACACATTAACGCATTTTTTCTCCCGTCATCGGAACGTGCAGCTACATGAAAAAAAAATCATACGTACCAGCTAAGATTTCCAACGCGCGAGAAGGTGCACACATCGCTGTCGCTTTTGGCACACTCAACATCGTCGTTGCCGCCGTTGACGCCATCGTTTTCTGTATCGGCTGTCGGTTCGAACATGTACGGCGAAAATACAAGCTGTCCGAGACAGCGAGAACTTTCCATAATGCTTACAACTCAGCTATGAATCCAGAACAGAACAGCGTGCTTACGCTCTGAAACGGCGGCGCCGACCGGCGACTGCCGCGAGTGACGTCACAGCGGCCCCGACCAATCACGGGCAACAGCGGCGTTCGCGCGATACCCTGAGGCGCTGGTGTGCGTTTTCATGAAAAAATAGCCGCTTGCGCTTGTTTCCGCCCTTTTTGAACCAGACATTCGTGTTCAGGGGACTCAAAACTGTAGAATGCCGTAGAGAAGTCATTTTTTTCGAAAAGTGTTTCAGCTTCCCTTTAATAATCAGGATAGTATGTCTCGAATTAGATAATTACAATAACCTAATCAAGTATCAGTAACGAAAAATTACTGGCATCTACCCCACTGTACTGTAAACAATATCCACTAGGTTTTCTTCGAGTAACGCATTGTTCTTATCGTGTTTACCATACGCCGATTTCACGGCAATTACTTCCGGAGTCCCACAAGGTTCTATATTGAGTCCTTTGTTATTCAATCTATACGTTAATGATCTTGCTAACAATGTGCCTGTTTCATTGTTCCAGTATGCCGACGACACTGTCATTGTTGCGCGCGCAAAGAAATACACTGATGCTGTTACCGCATTACAGATGGCAGCTATTAAAGCCATGGACTGGTTTAAGTCTAACCTTATCAATGTTAATACTTCTAAAACGCAACTTATATGTTTTCATAACCCTTAAAAAAAATTGAGTTGAGTCATCCTGTTTATCTGCACACTTCCTCCTGTTCTCATTGTAACTGTGTACCAGTAAAATATCCGTATTCGGTCAAATATCTTGGCCTGATCTCCGACAATGATCTGTCTTGGAACTCGCACCTTTCTTTTGTTTGTCAAAGACTTCGCGCTGTATCTTGTGTCCTGTATAATATTAGATATTTTATGCCTTTTTCTGTCCGTAAATGTGTTACACACGCTCTGGCTTATAGTGTGCTTAGATACGGAATCACTATTTATGGTCACTGCACGGTTCGTTGGCAGCGCAGGATGAATTCGCTTCTACGTTTACTTTTAAAGAATATTGCCTACGACCTGCCCATTGGTAATAACATTGATATTTTTAGAAGATTAAAGCTTCCAAATTTTAACGCTCTATTAACAGAAACTATTGTGCTTAAACATTTCTGGTACAGTCAGTTCACCACCCCGCAGGGGCGTCTGCGCAAGCAGGCGTTTGGTGTGTTGCGACACCACGGACCCGAGCACACGAGGGTTGGACCCTCCCGCGTGTAGCCGGGCGCGGCTTAGCCGTGTCCGGGGAAAAGGGGATCCTGGGGGCTGAGCCAATGCCGGGTGTTTGGACCTTTACGGCCCCTCGGCGGCGGCAACACACCCCTTTGGCCTCGGCTTCACGTAGACGGCACCCCCGGACTGACCCACCCGGGGGAAATCGGCAGTCGCCTTTTCCTGTCCTCCTCTCCAATCTTCGTCTTTCTCTCTCGTCTTTTTCATCTTTCCTGTCTTCTCATTACTTCTCCTCACTTCCTAGTTTCCCGGCGGCAAGGGTTAACCTTGTGTAGCTAGCCAGCCTTGGTTATGCTGTATTTGGTTATAGCAGCGATGTACGGCTGGCGTTGGCAGGGTTTCTATAGCAGGAGCTCCTGTCACGTCCCCCTGTTGGGCTCCATGGTGGGTGGTCGGCATCGCGGCCGAAAACCCAATTGTACTTATGGAAAACGCTTTTCCTAAACTCCCTGATCGCCCTCAGAAACGAGGGCGCACCGAAGAGGTCTTTCAGTTTTTCGGACGCCAAGTCCACAATTTTCCACGTTTTCATGTCATCCACTCAGAAAAACCGGCTAAACAAGTACGAACAATCTCCCCGTTCCTAGTATCTAAGTCCCTTACCGAAGTTTTTGGCCCAGGATATAAGGTGTCAAGGATGGCTAGCGGTGACCTCCTCTTGGAGCTCCGCGACCAGAAGCAATTTGAGAAGCTGCCACAGCTAGTATCATTTGGGGAGACCCAAGTAGTAGTAACCCCGCACCGCACGATGAATACCTCCCGCGGCGTTGTCTCGGACGATGATTTACTGGAGCTCACTGAGGCTGAGCTCTTAGAGGGCTTCAGCGAACAGAATGTTATAAGTGTCAAAAGAATTAAGATAAGGCGAGATGGAAAAGAACTTGCGACCAAACACCTAATACTCACCTTCAATTCAAGTGTCCTGCCCGACTCAATCGAGGCCGGGTACATCAAGCTCCGTGTAAGACCATACGTGCCAAATCCCTTGAGATGTTACAAATGCCAGCGTTTCGGCCACAGCTCGCAGAGCTGCCGAGGCCGCCAAACATGTGCGAAATGTAGTGCCCTTGAACACGCCACTGAAGCATGTAATAACTCTCTCCACTGTGTAAACTGTGACGGGGATCACGCCGCGTACTCGCGGTCGTGCCCCTCCTGGAAGAAGGAAAAAGAAATAGTAACCATAAAAGTAAAAGAGAATATATCATTCAAGGAGGCACGCAGGCGGGTTGCATACCTGCCAAAGAAAAGCTTTGCCGAAGTGGCGCGTCAGGGGGCAGCGTCACAACGGCCTCCGGCGACTGTCCGACCCACACGCAGTGAGTCGGCAGTTACGCCATCTGCCCCCACGGTGGTTGCAGCTAGCGCTGCTCCGCCAACCGAGGAAAAGGGGCCATCGACCCCGAAGGTGGGTACAGCCGAGGCTGCCTCAACCTCCCAGGTCCCTTCCAGTGCTGGCAATGGCCGGCGCAGCCAAATCCCCCAGGGAACCCCATCGACCTCCGGGCTGGTGGGCGCAGGGGTTTTGCCCTCCAAGGCGGGACCTTCCCTGGTAACTTCTCGCTCACAAGAGCATGTGTCCGGCGCCTCACAAGAGGCAATGGACACTACACCTTTCCCCAAGGCGCCCCAGGCGCCTAAGGAGCGGCGAGGTTCCCTCGAACGCTTCAAAAAGAGCAAAACCCCGGTTACAGGGCCTCGAAAGGGCTCTGTAATCTAAGACATCCCTTCCGTTTCCGTAAACACAGCACCAATTAAATTTAACATATGGATACACAAATCATTCAATGGAATGTCAGAGGTTTACTTAGGAATCTTGATGATGTTCAAGAACTTATCCATAAACACAATCCAAAAGTGCTGTGTTTACAGGAGACACACTTAAAATCTACACACACAAACTTTCTCCGAAAGCATGTTACGTTTCGTAAAGACCGCGAGGATGCTGTCGCAGCATCTGGCGGTGTAGCTATTATTGCTGACAAAAGTGTAGCGTGTCAGCATCTAAAGCTCCAAACGTCCCTTGAGGCCGTGGCCGTTCGAGCCGTACTTTTAAATAAACTCATTACAATCTGTTCTCTGTATATACCACCACATCATCACCTTCACAGACGCGACTTAGAATCATTAATACATGAGCTCGCGGACCCCTATTTTATTCTTGGTGATTTTAATGCACACAGTACTTTGTGGGGCGATTCACGCTGTGATGCGCGAGGTCGCGTCATTGAACAGGTGCTTTTTTCCTCTGGAACATGTCTCTTGAACACGAAGGAGCCCACATATTTTAACCTGTCCAACAAGTCATACTCTGCCATAGATCTTAGCATTTTATCGCCGACGCTTTTACCCTATTTTAAATGGAATGTGCTTAACAACCCGTATGGGAGTGACCACTTCCCAATAATCCTAACTACGCTGAAACAAGATCAACTTCCCCCGCTGGTCCCTCAGTGGAAGATTGACTCAGCCGATTGGGAACGGTACGGAACTCTTACTTACATGACGTGGACTGAGATGTCTGGTATAACCATAGATGATGCTGTTGCATATTTTACAGATTTTATACTGGATGCCGCCTGTAAATGTATTCCACAAACGAGCGGCATGGGTTCCAAGCGGCGTGTTCCCTGGTGGAACGATGCATGCAGGGAAGCACGGAGGAACCAGAACAAAGCCTGGGCGATATTTCGCGATTCTCCTACAGCTGAAAACCTGGAAAACTTTAAACATGTCAAATCCCAGGCAAGGAGAACGCGCCGGCAAGCAAGACGAGAGAGCTGGGCAAAATTTATATCAAGCATCAGCTCGTATACAGATGAGAGAAAAGTCTGGAATAAAGTGAAGAAAGTTAATGGGCAGCAAACGTATTCCTTACCTCTAGTAAATAGCCACGGAGAAAGCCTTGAAGACCAAGCCAACTCTCTCGGTGCACATTTTTAATACATATCGAGCTCTTCACACTACTCCGAAACCTTCCTAAAGTACAAAACACAAATAGAACAGCAAAAATTAGAAAGAAAGTCTGCTAAAAGTGTGGCGTACAACGAACCATTCTCTATAGCAGAACTGCAGGCAGCACTGAACTGTTGTAACACATCCTCCCCAGGTTCAGACCGCATAATATATGAGATGTTGAAACAACTACCCCCCGAAACACAAAAAACCCTCCTTTACCTCTACAACGTTATATGGTTTTCCGGCGAGATCCCCTCTGCTTGGAAGGAGGCTATTGTAATCCCAATTCTAAAGCACGGAAAGGATCCTTCCTCCGTATCAAGTTACAGACCGATAGCATTAACAAGTTGCCTCTGCAAAGTTTTCGAAAAAATGGTAAACTGTCGCTTACAACACTTCCTCGAAACAAACAAATTGCTCGACCCATACCAGTGTGGGTTTCGGGAGGGTCGATCCACCAATGACCATCTCATACGTATTGAGGCACGTATCCGTGAAGCTTTTGTTCATAAGCAGTTTTTCGTATCGATATTCCTAGATATGGAGAAAGCATATGACACTACTTGGCGGTTTGGGATATTGAGAGACCTCTCACAGTTAGGTATACACGGTAATATGTTCAATGTTATCGAAAGTTATCTGTCCAAACGCACATTCCGTGTTCGAGTGGGCAACGTTCTGTCACGAAAGTTTGTACAGGAAACTGGAGTGCCGCAGGGCGGGGTGCTCAGCTGCACGCTCTTTATAGTAAAAATGAATTCTCTTTATCTACACATACCACGTAACATCTTCTACCCCCCGCAGGGGCGTCTGCGTAAGCAGGCGTTTGGTGTGTTGCGACACCACGGACCCGAGCACATGAGGGTCGGCCCCTCCCGCGTGTAGCCGTACGCGGCTTAGCCGTGTCCGGGGAAAGGGGGATCCTGGAGGTTGAGCCGATGCTGGGTGATCGGACCTTTAAGGCCCCCCGGCGGAGGCAACACACCTCTTTGGCCTCTGCTTCACGTAGACGGCACCCCCGGACTGACCCACCCGGGGGAAATCGGCAGTCGCCTTTTCCTGTCTCTCTCTTCGCACACCTTCGTCTTTCCCTTTCCCTTTTAGTCTTTCCTGTCTTCTTTTTCTTCTGATAACTTCCAACATTCCTGGCGGCGAGGGTTAACCTGGTGTGCTATGACCTACCTTGGTTATAACATATGTGGTTATAGCGAGGACGTACAGTTGGCATGGCAGGGCTTGTTTCACCACATACCTTGCCTTGTCCCCTTGTTGGGCTCGGTGGTGGGTGACTGGCGTCGTCGCTGAATACTCAACATATCTCATGGGAACTTCCAACCCTTTTTCAACCGATCGTCCCTCTAAAAGGGGGCGCACCGATGCAACATTTCAATTTTCTCTCAAAGCCACTCAGACATTCCCGAAATTTCACGTTGTTCACAGTGAAAAACCTGACAAGAAGGCAAGAACGATTTCACCATTCGTTGTGGCGAAGTATCTCACAGAGACCATTGGAGGCGGTTATAAAATCACCAAGCTGGCCAGTGGCGACTTATTACTCGAATTGAAAGACAAAACACAACACGACAAGCTAACGAACCTGGTAGAACTTGGAGACATCCCCGTCAGTGTAACAGCACACCGAACCATGAATTCGTCCAAAGGCGTAATTTCTGACATTGACTTAATGGACTTGACCGAAGAAGAACTCCTGGAAGGATGGAAGGACGAAAACGTCATAAACGTACAAAGAATAAAGATCAGACGGGACAACAAAGAGCTGCCAACTAAGCACCTGATAGTTACCTTTGGCTCTAGCACATTACCAGAGACATTAGAAACTGGATATATCAAAATCAGAGTACGACCGTACATCCCCAACCCGCGACGTTGTTTTAAATGCCAGAGGTTTGGCCACGCTTCCCAGAGCTGCCGAGGGCGGCTAACATGTGCGAAATGCGGCATCAACGATCATTCTGCAGATGACTGTAAGGCTGAGCCCCGTTGTAGCAATTGTAATGGTGGCCACCCTGCATACTCTCGAACATGCGAAGTCTGGAAAAAAGAAAAAGAAATAATTGCGATAAAGGTCAAAGAAAACATAACTTTCAGAGAAGCAAGACAACGCATCTCATCAACATTTACAAAGACCGCATCTTTCGCCGAAGTGGTACGTCGGGGGGCAGCACCACAACGGCACTTGGCGGACGCCAGCACCACGCATAGCGAGCGTGCGGCAACGCCACCCGCCCCCACGGTGGGAGCAGCGAAGGCTGCCCTACCTCTCCCGAATTTGACCACAGTGGAGGCCTCTGCTAGTGCTGGCACCAGTCAGCCCAGCTCCGAGGCCAAGAAAAACCCACCAACCACCAGGATGGTGGGCTCCAAGGCCTTGTCTTCCGAGACAAGGCTTTCACGTAAAACACACCGCTCGCAAGAGCGGCTGTCCAGTGCCTCTCAAGAGGCCATGGACACAACACCGAGTCAGAAGGCGCAGTTGACGCCGAAGGAGCGGCGCGACTTTGTCGACCGCTCCAGGAAAGACAAAACTCCAATTACAGGGCCTCAAAAGGGCGCTGTAAGCTAAATCAAGTTCTCTTTGACACATAGCACAAAATTTATTTTAATATGGATACACTAATTATTCAGTGGAATGTCAGAGGCCTGCTCTGCAACCTCGATGATATCCAAGAAATCCTTAATGATCTAACTCCAAAAGTGCTGTGTGTCCAAGAGACTCACTTGAAATCTAAACATAAACACTTCCTTCGTAACTATGTTATTTTTCGGAAGGACCGCGATGATGCTCTCGCATCATCAGGCGGTGTAGCCATCATAGCTGACCAATCTATAGCCTGTCAACACTTACAGCTACAAACACCCCTTGAGGCAGTGGCCGTTCGTGCTGTACTTTTAAATAAACTCATAACCATTTGCTCATTATACATACCGCCGCATTTTCAGCTTCACAAACAAGAATTCGAAACATTAATAGATCAGTTACCCGAACCATATCTTGTGCTTGGAGATCTAAATGCACACAGCAACCTATGGGGCGACTCGCGCTGCGACGCGAGAGGTCGCTTGATTGAACAGTTCCTTTTTTCTTCAGGCGCATGTCTTTTGAATGGGAAGGAGCCCACGTATTATAACATGGCAAACAAAACATACTCCTCAATAGATCTTAGCATAGCATCTCCTACTCTTCTACCTTACTTTAAATGGAAAGTTATTAAAAACCCATACGGCAGTGATCATTTCCCTGTAGTTCTAAGCACACCAACGGCTAATGAATGCCTTCCACAATTACCTCGCTGGAGAACTGACTCGGCTGACTGGGAAACGTTCAAAAAGCTTGCGTGTTTATCCTGGGACGACATGTGTGCTTTAAGCATAGACGCTGCGGTTGAATATTTTACGGCTTTTCTCCTTGACACCTCCTCCAAATGTATCCCTGTAACAAGTGGATTGTCCACAAAACGCCGTCTTCCGTGGTGGAACGATGACTGTCGAATAGCGCGTAAAAAGCAGAACAAGGCATGGGCTTTACTTCGGGATTCTCCGACAGCAGAAAATCTAGTCAATTTCAAACAGGTCAAATCCCAGGGTCGGAGAACGCGGCGACAAGCTAGAAGAGAGAGTTGGAGAAAGTATATATCAGGCATTAACTCCTACACTGACGAAACAAAGGTTTGGAATAGAGTTAATAGAATAAAGGGTCGACAGTCTTACTCTCTGCCTTTAGTGAATACTCAGGGCGACAGCATGGAAGATCAGGCGAACTTTCTTGGCGCACATTTCGAACAGATATCCAGCTCGTCGCACTACTCTGAAACATTTCAAAGGTGCAAAAGGCAAATAGAAGGACAACCATTAGAACGGAAAAGCACAAAATACGAGGCATACAATAGACCCTTTTGCATGGCAGAGCTTCAGGCAGCGCTAAACAGCTGCAACCAATCTGCCCCCGGATGTGACCGCATCCTATATGAAATGCTTAAACACCTGCCGCCTGAAACACAAAAAACCCTTCTTTGTCTCTACAATTCTATATGGTCGTCCGGCCGCATTCCCTCTGCTTGGAAAGAGGCCATCATAATTCCTATTTTGAAACAGGGTAAGGACCCTTCCTTGGCAAATAGTTATAGGCCCATAGCATTGACGAGCTGCTTATGCAAAGTTTTTGAAAAGATGGTAAACAGTCGCCTGGTCCACTATCTAGAAATAAACAAGAAATTAGACCCATATCAATGTGGTTTCAGAGAAGGCAGATCGACGACAGATCAGCTTGTGCGCGTGGAAATGTACATCAGGGATGCCTTTGTCCACAAACAACTTGTATTATCAGTATTTCTTGATATGGAGAAGGCGTATGATACTACGTGGCGCTTCGGGATCCTTCGGGATCTTTCTGCAATGGGCATTCGCGGCAACCTGCTGAGAATAATTGAAAGCTATCTCTCTAACAGGACATTTCGTGTTAGAGTGGGCAACGTACAGTCTCGACCATTTTTACAGGAGACAGGTGTACCGCAGGGTGGAGTACTGAGTTGTACGTTATTTATTGTTAAAATGAACTCCCTCCACACCGTACTGCCTCGAACACTCTTCTACTCCGTCTATGTGGACGATGTACAGATAGGGTTCAGGTCATGCAATGCTAGCATTTGCGAGAGGCAGCTACAACTTGGCTTGAATAGACTCTCAAGGTGGGCGGATGAGAATGGTTTTAAATTTAACCCCCAAAAAAGCACATGTGTCTTATTTTCAAACAGGAGAGGTGTACTGCCACAACCAGACATTAATATTAATGGAGAAAGACTAACTGTTAGTCCTGAACACAAATTCTTAGGTATTATCCTGGACACAAAGCTTAACTTCATTCCCCACTTAAAATATCTTAAAGAAAAATGCCTGAAGACCATGAACCTCCTCAAGCTGCTCTCTCGAACAACTTGGGGCAGTGACAGGAAGTGTCTCCTTAGCCTGTACAAGAGCCTCGTACAATCACGCCTCGACTACGGAGCCGTGGTGTACCATTCCGCAACAGAGACTGCGCTAAAGATTCTTGACCCAGTCCACAACCTCGGTATACGACTGGCAACAGGCGCCTTTAGAACTAGCCCTATTGAAAGTTTGTACGTCGAGGCCAACGAATGGTCTTTACATCTACGCAGAACATTCTTAAGTTTTTCATACTACACTAAAGTAAAATCAGACGCCGAGCACCCATGTCATTCCATAGTTAGCGACCTGTCCACTTCCAGACTTTACACTAACCGCCCACGTATTAGAACTCCTTTGAGCTTGCGCTTGGAAGCAATGGCAGAAGAAACAGACATCCATATCGCAGAAAATATCCTTATGCCTCCCACTCGCCTGCCACCTCCTTGGGAATGGCAGACCATGCAATGCGATATCTCTTTTGTCGAAATAACAAAACATGCACCAGAGGCACACTTACGGTCACACTTCTTCGAACTGCAAGCGAAGTACTGCTGTGCCGAGTTTTATACAGATGCTTCCAAGTCATCTGCAGGTGTCGCGTATGCAGCTCTTGGGCCAGTTTTTTCCACCTCCGGTACTCTAAATCCCAACACAAGTATTTTTACGGCTGAAGCGTACGCAATACTTTCAGCTGTAAAGCACATCAGACATAAAAACCTGAATAAGGCGATCATCTTCACAGATTCATTAAGCGTAGTAAGGGCTTTAATGAGTTTTCGAAAACATAAAAACCCTATTTTTAATAATCTATACACAGAACTATGCTTAGGCTTAACATACAACCAAAACATAGTCATATGTTGGGTTCCTGGCCATAGGGGCATAAAAGGTAATGTAGCTGCTGACGAAAGTGCAACGTCAGTCGTCTATAATGAAACGGATGTGAATAAACCCATAGCAGCTACAGAACTTAAGCCATTGTTACGCCACAAACTGAGGAAGCACTGGCAGGACCAATGGGATAATGCAGTAGAGAATAAGTTACACCTTATCAAACCAAAATTAGGGAACTGGATATCTGAAAGAACAGCAAGACATAAGGAAGTGCTTCTTTGTAGGTTAAGAATAGGACATACTTACGCCACTCACTCCTACCTTTTGACGGGAAGCGAACCTCCGACATGTACCAAATGTGGCAAGAGGCTTACAGTTATCCATGTTCTTATACAATGCACAGAAATAGAGGCAGAAAGAAAAAAGCACTTTCCCTCTGCTTATCTCCAACACACACCGTTACACCCAGCCTTCTTTCTCAGCAATGAACCCCTTTTTACTTTTCAATCAGTATTAAACTTCCTAACTGAAACGGACACCTTACAAGTGATTTGGCCAGGCTACCTGTAGCACGGCCTCCACCAGGAGGTCGTAGCTGCAACGAAACCATTATTTAGAGCACGTGTCTCCCAGCCCTTGCTTTCAAGGCCTTGCTGAGGCACTAGTGCTACAGATTCTACATATTTTACTGATCATCCCTATCTCGTGGAACATCTATTGTCATCGGAGAAACGATCAATCACTGTCATTTTTAATATGTAGTTATTCTTATTTTACGCACTTTAGAGCGAATAAAATTTAGGTCTTTTTACATCTTCATTGCACCACATGCATGTTTTGCACATTTTAGTGAATATTTTAGGCCACTATACAGCCGTGTTTTATTTCTCCTCGCATTTAACTGTCACATATCATTGAGAAGCACTAATCATCGACATGGCGCTCTTTGGCCACATCTGGCCCTTGCGCCAAAAAACTCTACTAATCAATCAATCAACATCTTCTACTCACCCCCGCAGGGGCGTCTGCGCAAGCAGGCGTTTGGTGTGTTGCGACACCACGTACCCGAGCACACGAGGGTTGGACCCTCCCGCGTGTAGCCGTGCGCGGCTTAGCCGTGTCCGGGGAAAAGGGGATCCTGGGGGTTGAGCCAATGCCGGGTGTTTGGACCGTTACGGCCCCTCGGCGGCGGCAACACACCCCTTTGGCCTCGGCTTCACGTAGACGGCACCCCCGGACTGACCCACCCGGGGGAAACCGGCAGTCGCCTTTTCCTGTCCTCCTCTCCAATCTTCGTCTTTCTCTCTCGCCTTTTTCATCTTTCCTGTCTTCTCATCACTTCTCCTCACTTCCTAGTTTCCCGGCGGCAAGGGTTAACCTTGTGTAGCTAGCCAGCCTTGGCTATGCTGTATTTGGTTATAGCAGCGATGTACGGCTGGCGTTGGCAGGGTTTCTCTAGCAGCAACTTCTGTCACGTCCCCCTGTTGGGCTCCATGGTGGGTGGTCGGCATCGCGGCCGAAAACCCAACATTACTTATGGAACATGCTTTTCCTCAACTACCTGATCGCCCTCACAAACGAGGGCGCACCGAAGAAGTTTTTCAGTTTTTCGGACGCCAAGTCCACAATTTTCCCCGTTTTCATGTGATCCACGCAGAAAAACCAGCTAAGCAAGTGCGAACAATCTCCCCGTTCCTTGTATCTAAGTCTCTTACCGAAGTTTTTGGCCCAGGATATAAAGTGTCAAGGATGGCTAGCGGTGACCTCCTCTTGGAGCTCCGCGACCTAAAACAATTTGAGCAACTGCCTAAACTTGTATCATTTGGGGAGACCCAAGTAGTAGTAACCCCGCACCGCACGATGAATACCTCCCGTGGCGTTGTCTCCGATGATGATTTGCTAGAGCTCACTGAGGCTGAACTGTTGGAGGGCTTCAGTGAACAAAATGTCATAAACGTCAAAAGAATCAAGATGAGGCGAGACGGTAAAGAAATTGCGACCAAACACATAATACTCACCTTCAATTCAAGTGTCCTGCCCGAGTCAATTGAGGCCGGGTATATCAAGCTTCGTGTAAGACCGTACGTGCCAAATCCCTTGAGATGTTTCAAATGCCAGCGTTTCGGCCACAGCTCGCAGAGCTGCCGAGGCCGCCAGACATGTGCGAAATGTAGTGCCCTTGAACACGCCACTGAAGCATGTAATAACTCTCTCCACTGTGTGAACTGTGACGGGGATCACGCCGCGTACTCGCGGTCGTGCCCCTCCTGGAAGAAGGAAAAAGAAATAGTAACTATAAAAGTAAAAGAAAATATAACGTTCAAAGAGGCACGCAGGCGGGTAGCATACCTGCCAAAGAAAAGCTTTGCCGAAGTGGCGCGTCAGGGGGCAGCGTCACAACGGCCTCCGGCGACTGTCCGACCCACACACAGTGAGTCGGCAGTTACGCCATCTGCCCCCACGGTGGTTGCAGCTAGCGCTGCTCCGCCAACCGAGCAGAAGGGACCTTCTACCCCGAAGTTGGGCGCAGCTGAGGCTGCTCCAACCACCCCGGCCCCTTCCAGCGCTGGCAACAGCCGGCGCAGCCAAATTCCCCAGGGAGCCCCATCGACCTCCGGGCAGGTGGGCGCAGGGGTCTTGCCCCCCAAGGCGGGACCCTCTCTAGTTACTTCTCGCTCGCAAGAGCACGTGTCCGGCGCCTCACACGAGGCAATGGACACTACACCTAACCTCAAGGCGCCCCAAGCGCCTAAGGAGCGGCGAGGATCCCTCGAACGCTCCAGAAAGGGCAAAACTCCCGTTACAGGGCCTCGAAAGGGCTCTGTAATTTAATCTCTGTAATTTCGATAATCACTACTTCTGTACACACAGCACCTACTGACCTCCAATATGGATACACAAATAATTCAATGGAACATCAGAGGTCTTCTTAGGAACCTTGATGATGTGCAAGAGCTTATCCAAAAACACAATCCACTAGTGCTGTGTCTACAGGAAACACACCTAAAACCACAACATACAAACTTTCTCCGACCGTATATTAAGTTTCGCAAAGATCGCGATGATGCTGTCGTATCTTCAGGCGGCGTTGCCATTTTGATTCATAAAAGTGTTTCCTGTCAGCGTTTACAGCTACAAACGCCCCTCGAAGCAGTGGCGGTTCGAGCTGTTCTTCTGGATAAACTCGTCACCATTTGCTCGATCTACGTACCCCCACACTACAAATTAAACAAACATGAATTTCAGTCATTTATAGACGAGTTGCCAGAACCCTATGTTGTTCTTGGGGATTTCAATGCGCACAGCTCCCTGTGGGGCGACACTCGTACAGACGCGCGAGGTCGTCTTGTTGAACAGTTCCTTTTTTCTTCAGGTGCTTGCTTGCTCAATAAGAAGGAACCCACGTATTACTCCCTAGCAAACAGAACCTTTTCTTCAATAGATCTTACCATAGTTTCCCCGTCCATACTGCCCGAACTCGTATGGGAAGTCACGAACAATCCTTACGGCAGCGACCACTTCCCTATACTGATAAGAACATCTAAAGAAAACGAATATCCTCCGCAAGCTCCTAGGTGGAAGATAGACACAGCTGACTGGGAGAAATTTCGAACACTTACTAACATCTCGCTGGCTGATATGTCTTCTTTAGAAATCGATGCAGCTGTGGAGTACTTTACAGCCTTCATCATAGATGCCGCAACTAAATGTATATCACAAGTAAATGGATTGGCAGGCAAACGGCGTGTCCCCTGGTGGAACGATGATTGTAGGATCGCTCGTAAGAAACAAAATAAAGCGTGGGGGTTGCTACGCGCCTCCCCCACTGCGGAGAATCTTATCAATTTTAAAAAAGTTAAATCCCAAGGCAGGCGAACCCGCCGACAGGCCAGAAGAGAGAGCTGGCAGAACTTTTTAACAGGTATCAACTCGTATACAGATGAGGCCAAAGTCTGGAACAGGGTTAGTAGAATAAGAGGGCGACAAACATACTCCCTCCCTTTAGTAAACACACAAGGCGAAACCCTGCAAGACCAGGCAGATTCACTAGGGGAGCACTTTGAGCGTGTGTCAAGCTCAATCAATTATTCCCAGTCCTTTCTTAAGCATAAAGAAATAATAGAACGTCAGCCAATCATACGGAAATCCAGGCAGAATGAACAGTATAACCGGCCTTTCGGTATTGCCGAGTTGAGAGCTGCCTTGAACACATGTAAAAGCACTGCACCGGGACCAGACAGAGTCATGTATGACATGATCAGGCACCTACATACTGACGCACAAGTTACACTTCTTACACTATACAATACTATTTGGGCTTCGGGGTACCTCCCATCCACATGGAAAGAAGCGATTGTGGTTCCTGTCCTAAAGCAGGGAAAAGACCCTTCCTTGGCGGCTAGTTACCGTCCGATAGCTCTAACTAATTGTCTGTGTAAGCTTTTTGAAAAAATGATAAATCGCAGACTTATACATTTCCTTGAGCTCAACAATATACTCGATCCTTATCAGTGTGGATTCCGAGAAGGGCGGTCCACAACCGATCATCTTGTGCGCATGGAAGGAAATATCCGCGATGCCTTTATACATAAACAGTTTTTTCTATCGATATTCCTCGATATGGAGAAGGCATATGACACGGCATGGCGTTACGGGATCTTACGAGACCTGTCGGCAATTGGCATCCGTGGAAATATGCTGAACACAATTGAAAGCTATTTGTCAAATCGTACCTTCCGAGTAAAAGTCGGCAATGAACTCTCACGTCCCTTTACGCAAGAAACTGGTGTACCCCAGGGAGGCGTGCTCAGCTGCACTCTCTTTATCGTAAAGATGAACACGCTACGTGCTTCACTACCACCTGCCATTTTTTATTCCGTATACGTAGATGATATACAAATAGGCTTCAAATCCTGCAACCTTACAGTATGCGAAAGACAGGTACAGCAGGGCTTGAACAAGGTTTCCAAGTGGGCAGACGAAAACGGATTTAAGGTCAACCCCCACAAAAGTGCTTGTGTTCTCTTCACAAGAAAGAGAGGCCTGGTCCTAGATCCTTGTGTAGAACTGGGCGGACACCAAATTCCTGTCAGCAAAGAACACAAATTCCTTGGTGTTATTCTTGACTCTAGGCTCACTTTCATTCCTCACATAAAACATGTTAAAGAAAAATGTCTAAAAACAATGAACCTACTTAAAATCCTATCATACACAACATGGGGTAGTGACAGGAAGTGCCTGTTGAATCTTTACAGGAGCCTAGTTCGGTCGCGAATAGACTATGGAGCCGCAGTGTATCACTCTGCCGCCCCGAGCGCGCTAAAGATGTTAGACCCCGTACACCATCTGGGAATCCGTCTGGCCACTGGGGCATTTAGAACAAGCCCTGTTGAAAGTTTGTATGTTGAGTCCGATGAGTGGTCACTCCATTTTCGGAGAACTTACATCAGCTTCAACTATTTTCTGAAAGTGCGCTCTAATAAGGAACATCCGTGTTTCACAACCGTTAACGACTTGACATGTGAAACACTTTTTCATAACAGACCCTCTGTGAGACGTCCTTTCTCACTGCGTGCAAGAGAACTTAGCACGGAAATGGATGTCCCAATTCTCGACCAACGCCTAATGCCTCCAGCTAAGCTAGTACCACCCTGGGAGTGGCAGCTGATAGAATGTGACACATCCTTTGTACAGGTCACTAAACATGCGTCAGAGACACATATCAAAATGCACTTCTTGGAGCTCCAGTACAAGTACTCGTGCACAGAGTTTTATACGGACGCTTCTAAGTCGCATGCCGGGGTGTCCTACGCAGCCATTGGCCCATCCTTCTCGGAATCCGGTGTACTGCACCCTGAAACAAGCATATTTACGGCTGAGGCCTATGCACTACTGTCGGCTATGAAACATATCAGAAAATCAAATGTTCAAAAAACAATTTTATTTACAGACTCCTTAAGCGTGGTAAAAGCCTTGAAGTCACACTGTAAACACAGAAACCCCGTAATTATTGAGCTCTATTCCGTCCTCTGTAGAGCGTATATGTCTAACCAGCATGTCATTATATGCTGGGTGCCTGGACATAGGGGCATCGAGGGTAACGTTCTAGCAGACCAGATGGCCACATCAATTTCATTGCATACAGTCAGTCCTACTGCTTCGGTCCCTGTCACGGACCTGAAGCCTTTCTTAAGAAGGAAACTGCGAAACCACTGGCAACGTAAGTGGGACGTAGAAGTAAATAACAAACTGCACGTGATAAAGCCACAGTTAGGTTCTTGGCCCTCCGTAACAAAATCACGGCGAACAGATGTCCTATTCTGTCGCCTCAGAATAGGACACACATTTGGTACACACAACTTCTTACTCACTGAAAATGATCCTCCAACTTGCGGTAGATGCGGGGAGAGGCTGACCGTCCTCCATGTCCTCCTGGAGTGTCGGAAAGCCGAATCTGACAGAAAGAAACATTTTCCGTTAGCATACCGGCAGCATATTCCCCTTCATCCTGTAATGTTACTCGGCCCAGAACCGCTCTTCGACACTAACGCAGTCCTAAGTTATCTGAAAGATGTTGTGTTGCATGTTGTTAGCCCAACATGTTCGTAGCGTCTCCTCTCTTCAGAGGATGGCGCTTCGATAGTTCTTTCGTGTAGCACGTGCCTCTAGGCCCTTGTGTTTGAAGGGCTCTGGCGAGGCAACAGTGCTCCAGGCATTTTTACCATCTCATATATTTTCTATTCTGCATCATTCTTTCACGATGGATTTTAGTGTTCATACTATTCGTCATCTGCCATCGCCATAATTTTATAACAAGTTAATTTTACGCACTCTACAGCGAATATTTTTAGGCCACTTTACAGCCAAGTCACATCTTCCATAATACATCATCAACATTACAACTTGTCATGGCGCTCTTTGGCCAAACCTGGCCCTTGCGCCATAAAAAACCACACATCATCATCATCATCTTCTACTCAACATATGTTGACGATGTGCAGATAGGATTTCAATCAACTTCTCTCGCAATCTGCGAGCGACAGGTCCAGCTTCCCCGCAGGGGCGTCTGCGCAAGCAGGCGTTTGGTGTGTTGCGACACCACGGACCCGAGCACATGAGGGTTGGACCCTCCCGCGTGTAGCCGTGCGCGGCTTAGCCGTGTCTGGGGAAAAGGGGATCCTGGGGGTTGAGCCAATGCTGGGTGTTTGGACCTTTAAGGCCCCCCGGCGGAGGCAACACACCCCTTTGGCCTCTGCTTCACATAGACGGCACCCCCGGACTGACCCACCCGGGGGAAATCGGCAGTCGCCTTTTCCTGTCCTCCTCTCCAATCTTCGTCTTTCTCTCCCGTCTTTTTCATCTTTCCTGTCTTCTCATCACTTCTCCTCACTTCCTAGTTTCCCGGCGGCAAGGGTTAACCTTGTGTAGCTAGCCAGCCTTGGTTATGCTGTATTTGGTTCTAGCAGCGATGTACGGCTGGCGTTGGCAGGGTTTCTACAGCAGAAGCTCCTGTCACGTCCCCCTGTTGGGCTCCATGGTGGGTGGTCGGCATCGCGGCCGAAAACCCAACATTACTTATGGAAGATGCTTTTCCTAAACTACCTGATCGCCCTCATAAACGAGGGCGCACCGAAGAAGTTTTTCAGTTTTTCGGACGTCAAGTCCACAATTTTCCCCGTTTTCATGTAATCCACGCAGAAAAACCGGCTAAACAAGTACGAACAATCTCCCCGTTCCTAGTATCTAAGTCCCTTACCGAAGTTTTTGGCCCAGGATATAAGGTGTCAAGGATGGCTAGCGGTGACCTCCTCTTGGAGCTCCGCGACCAGAAGCAATTTGAGAAGCTGCCACAGCTGGTATCATTTGGGGAGACCCAAGTAGTAGTAACCCCGCACCGCACGATGAATACCTCCCGCGGCGTTGTCTCGGACGATGATTTCCTGGAGCTCACTGAGGCTGAGCTCTTGGAGGGCTTCAGCGAACAGAATGTTACAAGTGTCAAAAGAATTAAGATAAGGCGAGATGGAAAAGAACTTGCGACCAAACACCTAATACTCACCTTCAATTCAAGTGTCCTGCCCGAGTCAATCGAGGCCGGGTACATCAAGCTCCGTGTAAGACCATACGTGCCGAATCCCCTCCGATGTTTCAAGTGCCAGCGTTTTGGCCACAGTTCGCAGAGCTGCCGAGGCCGCCAAACTTGTGCGAAATGCAGTGCGCACGAACACTCCTCTGAAGCTTGTGAGAATGCTTTCCACTGTGTCAATTGTGATGGCGAGCATGCCGCATACTCGCGGTCATGCCCGTCTTGGAAAAAAGAAAAAGAAATAGTAACAATTAAAGTCAAGGAAAATATCACTTTCAAAGAGGCACGCAGGCGGGTTGCACACCTTCCTAAGGCCAGCTTTGCCGAAGTGGCGCGTCAGGGGGCAGCGTCACAACGGCCTCCGGCGACTGTCCGACCCACACGCAGTGAGTCGGCAGTTACGCCATCTGCCCCCACGGTGGTTGCAGCTAGCGCTGCTCCGCCAACCGAGGAAAAGGGGCCATCGACCCCGAAGGTGGGCGCAGCCGAGGCTGCCTCAACCTCCCAGGTCCCTTCCAGTGCTGGCAATGGCCGGCGCAGCCAAATCCCCCAGGGAACCCCACCGACCTCCGGGCTGGTGGGCGCAGGGGTCCTGCCCTCCAAGGCGGGCCCTTCCCTGGTAACTTCTCGCTCGCAAGAGCACGTGTCCGGCGCCTCACAAGAGGCAATGGACACCACAACTATCCCCAAGGCGCCCCAGGCGCCTAAGGAGCGGCGAGGTTCCCTCGAACGCTTCAAAAAGAGCAAAACCCCGGTTACAGGGCCTCGAAAGGGCTCTGTAATCTAAGACATCCCTTCCGGTTCCGTAAACACAGCACCAATTAAATTTAAAATATGGATACACAAATGATTCAGTGGAATGTCAGAGGTCTACTTAGGAATCTAGATGATGTTCAAGAACTTATCCATAAACACAATCCAAAAGTGCTGTGTTTACAGGAAACACACTTAAAATCCAAAAACACAAACTTTCTCCGTACCTATGTTACGTTTCGCAAAGATCGCGATGATGCCGTCGCATCATCGGGTGGTGTGGCGATTCTCACTCATAAAAGTATAGCATGTCAATCTTTACAGCTACGTACGCCCCTTGAGGCAGTGGCGGTGCGAGCTGTTCTGCTAAACAAACTCATCACTATTTGCTCGCTTTATATACCCCCACATTACAAATTAACTAAACATGAATTTCAGTCCTTTATAGATGAATTGCCAGAACCTTATCTGGTTCTAGGCGACTTCAATGCACACAACTACCTTTGGGGCGACCCTCGTATAGATGCGCGAGGACGTCTTGTTGAACAGTTCCTTTTCTCTTCTGGTGCTTGTCTACTGAATAAGAAGGAAGCGACATACTATTCTCTTGCAAACAGAACATTTTCTTAAATAGATCTTAGCCTAGTCTCCCCGTCACTACTGTCTGAACTCGAATGGCAAGTTAACAACAATCCTTACGGAAGCGACCACTTCCCAATACTGCTTAGAACACCCGAAGAAAAGGAATATCCACCACAGGCTCCTAGGTGGAAAGTTGACACTGCCGACTGGGAAAAATTTCGAACTCTATCTTGTATTTCGTGGGATGACATGTCCTCGCTAGAAATTGACGCTGCTGTCGAATATTTTACAGCCTTCATAATAGATGCCGCATCTAAATGTATATCACAAGTAAATGGTCTGTCCTGCAAACGGCGTGTCCCGTGGTGGAACGACGATTGTAGGATCGCACGTAAAAATCAGAACAAAGCGTGGGGGTTGCTACGCGCCTCCCCCACTGCAGAGAATCTTATTAACTTTAAAAAAGTAAAATCACAAGGCAGGCGAACGCGCCGGCAGGCCAGAAGAGAAAGCTGGCAAAAGTTTTTATCAAGTATTAACTCGTTTAGGGATGAGGCCAAAGCCTGGAACAGAGTAAATAGGATTAGAGGGCGGCAAACACATTCACTCCCCCTGGTAAACCCACAAGGCGATACCCTGCTTGAACAAGCAGACTCACTTGGGGAGCACTTCGAGAGTGTATCAAGCTCCAACCATTATTCGCAAACATTCCTGAAATATAAAGAAATAGAAGAATGCAAGCCACTCACCAATAAATGCCGACAGAATGAACCCTATAATTGCCCATTTAGTGCTGCCGAGTTGAAAGCGGCCTTGAGCGCATGTAAGAGTTCCGCACCAGGATCTGATAGAATCTTATATGAAATGCTCAAAAACGTACACAATGACACGCAACTTACACTACTTACACTTTTCAACACCATCTGGGATGCAGGGTACCTTCCAACCGCGTGGAAAGAAGCCGTTGTAGTCCCTGTTTTGAAACAAGGCAAAGACCCTTCCTCGGTGGCAAGTTACCGCCCGATAGCCCTCACAAGCTGCATTTGTAAGGTGTTCGAAAAAATGATAAATCGGCGACTTATTCATTTCCTTGAAGAGAGCAAAATGCTTGATCCTTATCAGTGCGGCTTCCGAGAAGGGCGCTCCACAACCGATCATCTCGTGCGTGTTGAAGGGAATATCCGGGACGCATTTATACATAAACAGTTCTTCCTATCGATATTTCTCGATATGGAAAAGGCGTATGACACAACGTGGCGTTACGGAATCTTAAGAGACCTGTCAGAAATGGGCATCCACGGTAATATGTTTAATATAATAAAAAGCTATCTTTCAAATCGTATTTTCCGGGTAAAAGTCGGCAATGCACTCTCACGTCCTTTTACGCAAGAAACGGGTGTACCCCAAGGAGGCGTGCTCAGCTGCACGCTCTTTATCGTGAACATGAACACGCTTCGTGCTTCACTACCACCCGCCATCTTTTACTCTGTCTATGTGGACGACATTCAAATAGGTTTCAAATCTTGTAACCTCGCAGTCTGCGAGAGACAGGTACAGCATGGCCTGAACAAAGTGTCAACGTGGGCAGACAGGAATGGATTTAGGATCAATCCTAACAAAAGCTCTTGTGTTCTTTTTACAAGAAAGAGAGGACTTATCCCAGATCCTTGCATAGAACTGCGTGGACAGCAGATACCTGTAAACAAAGAACACATGATGATGATATGTGGTTTTTAATCGCGCAAGGGCCAGTTATGGCCAAAGAGCGCCATGACAAATGGTAATTTAAAGGATTTATTCTGAATGGGGTGGACAGTGAATTTATTATGGTAGGTGTGACATGGCTGTATAAGGGCCTAAAAACTTTCGCTGTAGATGACGTCAATATATAGCTAGTAAAACAATGACACTGATTAATTATGGACGTGAACGATGGCAGTTGTGTTTTGATAAAAAACATACGAAAACGAGACAACAGTTACATTAAATCATCAAGACGGCCCTCGAATGCAAGGGCTGGTAATCACGTGTTAAAAATTTCCTGACCAAATGATTTTCAGGATGTCAGTTTCGTCTAAAAAATCTAAGACTGTTTGCAGTTTGAAAAACGGTTCGTCACTAAGAAAAAATGCAGGATGGAGAGGTATATTTTCGCGATATGCAAAAGGGAAATACTTTTTCCTCTCCGTTTCTATTGCAGGGCACTGGATAAGAACATGGATGACAGTCAGGCCATCGCCGCACCTACTACAAGTAGGAGGTTCCCCGCCAGTTAAGAGGTAGGAGTGAGTACTGTAAGTATGTCCTATTCTTAATCGGCAAAGAAGTACTTCTTTGTACCGTGCTGTTTTTTCACTTATCCAATTCCGCACTCTTGGTTTTATAATATGTAACTTATTCAATGTTTGTGTGTCCCACTCTGCTTGCCAATGTTTCCTCAATTGATGGCGTAGAAAGGGCTTTAGGTCTGTGGCAGGAATGGGGATGTTTCCATCTGTGTCGCTAAAACTCACTGACGTAGCGTTTTCGTCAGCAGCTACGTTGCCTTTTATACCTTTATGACCAGGTACCCAGCATAGGATAATCACTTGGTTGCAGATATATGCGGAGCACAAGAAACTATACAGCTCTTTCAAAACGGGATTCTTATGCTTTCGTAAGCTAATCAGGGCTCTCACCACACTTAGTGAGTCTGTAAAGACAACAGCCTTAGCGACATTTCTGCGCCTTATGTGTTTAATCGCCGAAAGTATACCGTATGCTTCTGCCGTAAAGATACTGGTGTGTGGGTTTAGTGGCCCAGATGTTGAAAATGAGGGTCCGAGAGCTGCGTAAGCAACACCAGCAGGAGACTTTGAAGCATCAGAGTAATATTCGTCACAGGAATGCTTCTCTTTAAGTTCTAGAAAATGCGATTGTATGTGTGCCTCAGGTGCTTGTTTCGATATTTCTAAGAAGGAGATGTCACATCTTATAGTCTGCCACTCCCAAGGCGGTGGAAGCCTTGTAGGAGGCATTAGGACATTGTGTAAAAGAGGGACCCCTGTGTTTTCTGAGAGTGCTTCCAACCGGAGGGACAGAGGAGGCCTAGTGGCCGGGCGGTTACGAAACAGCCTAGCAGTGGACAAGTCGCAGATAGTGGAATGGCAAGGATGTTTAACATCTGAGCTAACTTTCAGGGCGTAGGAGAGAGTTAAATATGTCCTTTGGTAGTGCAATGACCATTCGTTTGATTCGACGTAGAGGCTTTGCACAGGGCTAGTCCTAAAGGCACCTGTAGCAAGGCGGATGCCTAAGTGGTGAATAGTATCTAGCATTTTCAAAGCGCTAGGTGCAGCAGAATTATAAACTATTGCTCCATAGTCAAGCCGTGTTAATATTAGACTTTTGTAAAGTTTTAAAAGGCACCGCCTGTCGCTTCCCCAAGATGTGCGTGACAAGAGCTTCAGCAGATTCATAGTCTTGAGGCACTTTGATTTCAGATACTTCAAGTGTGGTACAAAAGTCAACTTACTGTCTAAAAGGATTCCAAGAAATTTGTGTTCATGGCTCACAGATAGCCGCTCTCCATTTAGATCTATTGCGGGGTCCGCAAGTATACCTCTCTTGTTAGAAAACAGGACGCATGTACTTTTTTGTGGGTTTAGCTTGAAACCGTTTTTGTCCGCCCACATACATAATTTATTTATGCAAAGCTGTACTTGCCGCTCGCAGATACTTAGGTTACATGATTTGAAACCTATCTGGATGTCATCCACATATACAGAATAAAACATAGTATGTGGTATGGCAGTCTGGATCGAGTTCATTTTGACAATAAACAGAGTGCAGCTCAGCACACCACCTTGCGGAACACCAGCCTCTTGCGTAAATGGACGAGAGAGAACGTTACCAACTCTAACACGGAACGTGCGATTGGAGAGGTAACTCTGAATCACGTTCAGCAAGTTGCCTCGAATTCCCATTTCAGACAGGTCACGGAGGATTCCAAAGCGCCAGGTTGTGTCGTATGCCTTTTCCATGTCTAAAAATACTGATAGAAAAAATTGTTTGTGGACAAAGGCATCTCGGATATTTGTCTCGATGCGGACAAGGTGATCTGTTGTGGATCTACCCTCCCTAAAACCACATTGAAAGGGATCGAGTATCTCGTTGCTTTCAAGAAAATGGATGAGGCGACGGTTAATCATTTTCTCAAATAATTTGCATAGACAACTTGTCAGAGCTATAGGCCTATAACTGTTCGGTGAGGAAGGGTCCTTGCCCTCTTTGAGAATGGGGATTACGATTGCTTCCTTCCAGGCAGAAGGAATGTAGCCGGCAGAGAACATAGAATTGAAGAGTGACAGTAGTGTATTTTGGGTTTCAGGGTGTAAGTGTCTGATCATCTCATACAATATTCTATCACTTCCTGGAGCGGACTTGTTGCAACAGTTCACTGAGGCCTGGAACTCAGCCATACTAAATGGACGATTGTATGGTTCATTTGATGTGCTTTCCCGACCCAAGTGCAGCTGTTCTGCTAGTCGCTGGTATTTTAGGAATGTTTCTGTGTAATGAGATGTACTGGAAATGTGCTCGAAATGTGCTCCTAGACAATCAGCTTGGTCCTCAATAGTGTCTGCTTGTGTGTTTACTAATGGTAGAGGATGAGTTTCACGGCCTTTTAATTTGTTTACCCTGTTCCAGGCTTTTATTTCGTCTGTATAAGAGTTTATTCCGGAAATGTATTTTTGCCAGCTATCCCTTTTCGCACGGCGGCGCGTTCTTCTGCCTTCTGATTTTATTTTCTTAAAGCTGATAAGGTTTTCGATAGTCGGAGAGTCACGGAGCTGATTCCAAGCCTTATTCTGTTTCGTTCGTGCTTCCTTACATTCATCATTCCACCAGGGAACACGTCGTTTATTAGGCGATGCATTTGTTTGCGGGATATATATCGACGCTACGTCGACAATAAATGCTGTTAAATATGACACTGCATCGTCGATACTAAGCGCACTAATATCATCCCAGGTCATATATGTCAGCTCTGCGTATCGCTGCCAGTTCGCTGAGTCAGCTTTCCACTGGGGTACATGTGGATAACACTCGTCCCGTTTCCTTAATTTTAATACAATCGGGAAATGATCACTCCCGTATGGGTCCTTATGTACTTTCCACTCCAAGTACGGCACGACTGTACTTGAAACAATGGATAAATCTATAGATGAAAATGTCTTATGCGCAACGCTGTAAAAGGTTGGCTCCTTCTTATTTAGCAAACATGCCCCTGTATTGAAGAGGAAGTTTTCAATCAGACGTCCTCTGGCATCACACCGAGAGTCACCCCATAAGGTATGATGGGCATTTAAGTCTCCGACGACAATGTAGGGTTCCGGGAGTTGCGCAATAAAGCTCTCAAATTCAGTTTTGGAGAGTTGACAGTTTGGAGGAATGTATAATGATGCAATTGTCAGCAGCTTACTAAAAAGCACTGCTCTGACTGCAACTGCCTCTAGGGGCGTTTTAAGGGGTAACTGCCGGCAAGCAACACATTTATCTACTATTATTGCCACACCGCCCGACGAGGCAAGGGCCTCGTTGCGGTCTTTCCGGAAAATGGCATACTGTCGGAGAAAGTTTGTTTGTGAAGGTTTAAGGTGTGTTTCTTGGACACACAGCACCTTTGGGGTGTACCTATGTAAAAGTTCCTTAATGTCGTCTAGGTTGTGGAGTAAACCCCTCACATTCCATTGTATTATTTGTGTATCCATTATGTATGTGTTTTGTGCTGTGTGTCTAAGCAATATAGATTTGGTTATCTCACGGGACCTTTCCAGGCCCCGTGAAACGAGATCTCTCTAGCTTCCGGACGCGCTCGAGGGAGCTGCGCCGTGCCTTGGGCGTCTGAGACGCCGGATTTGCGTTCGTGTCCATCACCTCGTCTGAGGCGGTGGATAGTGCCTGCGCAGCGGGCACGTTCGCGGGGGTGGTGGGCCTATCTGCACGCGCAGTGGCCCTGGCTTCAACAGGCCCGAGGGTCTGCTGTTCCTCCTTTGAGGGGGCCTGAACAGCGCTGGCTGTTCCGGCCGGGGGGGCTGGTGGCGTGACCGCCGTCACACTCCGTGTGACTTGGGCGGCCGCCGAATGATGTAGCGCTGCCCCCCGGCGCGCCACATCGGTGTAAGACGGACTAGATTGGTTCATCGAGAAGCGCTTGCGCGCCTCTTGGTAGGAAAGGTTCAGTTTGATTTTGATTTCAATGATTTGTTTTTCTTTTTTCCAGGATGGGCAAGAACGGGAGTACGCTGGGTGATCCCCGTCACAGTTAGCACAATGGGTGGTGGAAGTGCAAGTGTCAGATGAGTGCTCGTTTGATGCACATTTTGCACAAGTAGTGCGCCCTCGGCAGTTTTGTGAACCGTGCCCGAACCGCTGACACTTGAAGCATCGGCGTGGGTTAGGAATGTATGGCCTTACACGGAGTTTGCAGTATCCTGTTTCTATTGAGTCTGGTAAGTTGCTAGTTCCAAAAGTTAAGATTATGTGTTTTGTGGGGATTTCCTTGCCGTCCCGCCTAATCGTTATTCTCTGGACCTTTACTACATTTTGATCTTGCCATCCCTCAAGTAGTTCACTTTCACTAAGATCGAGCAGGTCATCTTCAGAGACGACACCGCGGACAGTGTTCAAAGATCTGTGTGGGCCTACTGAAACTGGAATGTCTCCAAAAGCAATTAGTTTTGACAGTTTACTGTACTGTGTCTTGTCACGAAGTTCAAGAAGAAGATCGCCGCTTCCCATTTTAGTTACTTTGTAACCTGGGCCGATGGAGTTTGCCAATGATTTTGCCACAACAAAAGGAGATATTGTTCGTACTGTCTTGCTTTCATGTTGACTGTGAATGACATAGTATTTTGGGAATGTTTCTTTGTGACTCATGAAGAAGTTGAAAGAATCTTCGGTGCGCCCCCTCTTGAAGGAGCGATCAGGCAGTGGAGGGAAATTTGATTCCATAAGTAATAATAATATTCGGCAGGGGTGGCCGCCACCCACCATGGAGCCCAACCAGGGGACGACACAGGACGGAAAGTATCCAGTTCTGCGCACGCCAGCGGTACATCCCCACTATAACCAAATACCTATACCCGAGGCTGGGCATAATGCACAAGGTTAACCCTTGCCGCCAGGAAATACGGAAGTAATAAGAAGTGAAGAGAAGACAGGAAAGATGGGAAAGTGGGAGAGAAAAGACGAAGATCGGAGAGGAGGACAGGAAAAGGCGACTGCCGATTTCCCCCGGGTGGGTCAGTCCGGGGGTGCCGTCTATGTGAAGCAGAGGCCAAAGGGGTGTGTTGCCTCCACCGGGGGGCCTTAAAGGTCCAAACACCCAGCATCAGCTCAACCCCCAGGATCCCCCTTTCCCCAGACACGGCTAAGCCACGCACGGCCACACGCGGGAGGGTCCAACCCTCATGTGCTCGGGTCCGTGGTGTCGCAACGCACCAAACGCCCGCTGACGCAGACGCCCCTGCGGGGAAAACAAAGAACACAAATTTCTGGGTGTCATACTTGACTACAAACTCACTTTCGTCCCCCACATTAAATATCTTAAACAAAAATGTCTGAAAACAATGAATCTAATGAAACTTCTATCCCAGACTACGTGGGGTAGTGACAGGAAGTGTCTAATGAATATCTATAAGAGCCTCATTCGATCACGACTAGACTATGGTGCCGTGATCTATCATTCTGCAGCCCCGAGCGCGCTAAAGATGCTAGATCCGGTCCACCATCTAGGAATCCGACTGGCCACAGGCGCTTTCAGAACGAGTCCCATACAAAGTTTATATGTAGAATCAAATGAGTGGTCACTTCATCTGCAGAGAACATACATTAGCCAAACATATTTTCTGAAAGTCCACTCAAATCCACAACATCCCTGTTTTAATACCATTAATGACATGACATATGCTACACTCTTTCGCAATCGTCCCTCCGTAAGACAGCCTTTCTCGCTGCGTGTGACGGAGCTTAGTGATCAAATGCATGTCCCACTCCTCGAGCTCCCCCTAATGCATCCAGCCAAGCTGCTACCTCCTTGGGAGTGGCAGCTGATACAATGCGACACATCTTTCGTTCAAGTTACAAAGCACGCTTCAGATATCGAAATCCAAATGCATTTCCGGGAACTCCAGCACAAACACTCCTGCACGGAGTTCTACACAGACGCATCGAAGTCACATGACGGGGTGTCCTATGCAGCCGTCGGGCCATCCTTCTCGAAATCCGACGCACTGCATCCGGAAACTAGTATCTTCACGGCTGAGGCCTACGCAATATTGTCGACCGTGAAGCATATAAGGAAATCAAAACTCAAAAAATCAGTTATATATACGGACTCCCTAAGTGTTGTGAAGGCTTTGATATCGTTCTGCAAGCACAAAAATCCTGTAATAATTGAACTCTATTCCGTCTTATGTGAAGCATATGCATCTAACCAGTATGTAATTATATGCTGGGTGCCAGGTCATAGGGCCATCGAAGGTAATGTTCTGGCGGACCAGATGGCCACGTCAGTTGCATGGCATTCTGCTAATCCCACCGCTGCAGTTCCTGTCACGGATCTGAAGCCCTTCTTACGGAGGAAACTACGCAACCACTGGCAACGCCTATGGGACGCGGAAACAAATAATAAGCTCCACGTGATCAAGCCACAGTTAGGATTCTGGCCCTCTGTAACAAAATCACGCCGAACAGATGTCCTATTCTGTCGTCTGAGAATAGGACACACATTTGGCACGCATAACTATTTACTCACTGAAAATTATCCTCCAACCTGCGGTAGATGCGGGGAGAGGCTGACCGTCCTCCACGTCCTCCTGGAGTGTCGGGAAGCCGAATATGAAAGAAAGAAACATTTTCCCTTAGCCTACCGGCAGCGCATCCCCCTTCATCCTGTTATGTTACTCGGCCAAGAACCATTATTTGACACCAACGCAGTCCTGAGTTTTCTGAAAGATGTTGTCTTGCATGTTTTTAGCCCTACATGTTCATAGCGGGTCCTCTCTTCAGAGGACGCCGCTGTGATAGCTCCTTGGTAAAGCACATGCCTCTAGACCCTTGTTTTCAAGGGCTCTGGCGAGGCAGCAGTGCTCCAAGTAATGTTACCATCTTATACATTTTATATTTTGCATCATTCTTGTACGATGGATTTTAATGTTCATAGTATTCATTAGTCATCGCCATAATTTTATAGTACGTAGATTTTACGCACTTTACAGCGAATATTTTTAGGCCACTCTACAGCCATGTCACATCTTCATAATACACCGTCAACATTAACACTTGTCATGGCGCTCTTTGGCCAAACCTGGCCCTTGCGCCACAAAAAAAACCACACATCATCATCATCATCATCAGGTCCAGCTTGCTCTTAACCATGTCTCCAAATGGGCGGATGAGAACGGGTTCAGACTGAACCCACAAAAAAGCTCCTGTGTCGTTTTCTCTAGAAAAAGAGGCCTGCATCCTGATCCTGAAATTGTGTTGCATGATGAGCGTCTGCCTGTAAACAAGGAACATAAATTTTTAGGCATAATTTTAGACGCGAAACTAACCTTTATACAGCACATAAAGTATCTTAAAAACAAATGTATGAAAACAATGAATATCTTAAAGGTGCTGTCACGCGCAACCTGGGGCAGTGACAGAAAATGTCTCATGAACCTATATAAAAGCCTCATACGCACACGGCTAGACTATGGAGCCATAGTTTACCAGTCGGCTACACCAACTGCTCTGAAGAAGCTAGACCCTATCCACCACTTAGGAATTCACCTGTCCACAGGCGCCTTCAGAACAAGCCCAGTGGAAAGCCTGTACGTTGAATCGGATGAATGGTCACTTCAACTGCAGAGAACATATTCGTCTTTTATGTATTTTCTGAGAGTGAACGCAAACAGTGAGCACCCCGCGTATTCCACTATAAATGATTTGTTCAGTTCTCAACTTTTCCGCAACCGACCCACAGTGGCAAAGCCTTTCTCACTACGAATTAGAGGCATAGCTGAAGAAACAAGGGTTGCACTGCTTGAATACCACCTTATGCCCTCGGTTATACGGCCCCCGCCCTGGCAGTGGCAACCTATACACTGTGATACATCTTTCGTAGCTGTCACAAAGCGCGCGCCTGTCGCGCATATCCGAATGCACTTCCTCGAATTGCAGCACAAATACTCCTGTCCTGAATTCTTTACAGACGCATCGAAGTGTTATTCTGGCGTGTCTTACGCAGCGGTCGGTCCATCCTTTTCGGATTCCGGTGTATTGAATCCTAGCACAAGTATTTTCACAGCAGAGGCCTACGCGATATTGGCTGCCGTTAAACACATTAAAGAATTTAATATCCAAAAGTCAGTCATATATACAGATTCTTTGAGCGTGGTAAACGCTTTGAAAAGTGTCAAAAAATATCAAAACCCTGTCATTGTATCTCTTTACTCAGCATTACTAACCACCTATGCGTCCAAGCAGCATATCGTCGTATGCTGGGTGCCGGGGCACCGAGAGATAGAGGGAAACGTGTTGGCTGACCAGCTAGCCACATCCGTCAACACGAACGCTTCCAACACTTCCACGACTGTCCCTGTAATGGACCTCAAGCCATCAATAAGAAAAAAGCTAAGGGCTTTCTGGCAGCGCTTGTGGGACAAGGAAACAGAAAATAAACTACACGTTATCAAGCCGTATCTTGGCAACTGGCCCCCGGTATCAAAGAACCGCCACACAGAAGTAACACTTTGCAGACTCAGGATAGGACACAAATACAGCACACACGCATACCTCTTGTCCAGTGGCGATCCACCCACGTGTGATAAATGTGGTGAGCCACTTACCGTGCTTCACATCCTGATACAATGTAGGGAATTAGACACAAATAGGAAAAAGCATTTTCCATTCCCACATCGGCAGCGAATTCCACTTCATCCTCAAATATTCATAGGTATAGAAGCTCTTTTTAAATATCAGTCGTTGTTCGAATTTTTAAAAGATGTACGTAGTTTTCATGTTATATCACCTGGAAATCCGTAGCACAGCCTCTTAACAGAGGTTTCTGCTGCGGTAACTGCATTAATAGAAAGCGCCTGCCTCCCAGCCTTTGGGCTCAAAGGCCTTCCGGAGGCATAGGAGCTATTTCCATGTTCTTGCATTTTAGCGTCATGATACTTATCAAGCGTACTATACCCATAGACAACTACATATGTCACTATCATAATTTTATACTATATATCATTTTACGCTTCTATGATACGCATTGATTTTAGGCCACTTTACAGCCATGTTACATCCAACCATCGAAACTCACAAATCAGCGCTTAACAACACATAATTAGTCATGGCGCTCTTTGGCTATCCCTGGCCCTTGCGCCACTAAACAATACACACACACACAGTCAGTTCACCATTCCATATGTTCCTGCATGTGATTTAAGACCTAAATACCGTTACTGCATTCCTCGCTCCTCAACCCGATACGGAAAGCGCACGCGTCAATACTACGTACCTGCCTGTTTCAATAGTATGCCACCTAGTGTATTCCGTATGAGAACAAAATACACCCTGAAAAAAATGTTGCGGTATGTCTCCGCATTACTTCCTGCCCCATAATGATTTAATCGAGTGTTACTCTCTTAATTTCGCATTACTGTCATCCTTTTGCTGTTGTAATTATGTTTCTATATCTGTCTCTATGAGTTGTTAAATTCTTTTTTTGTTTTGTTTGTTTGTCGAGTTCGTTGCAACCGTCTCTATTTTCCTCTGTTTTGCTAATGTTCGCTGTCTGCCAGGCGCTGCCACTCAAGCCCTTGGTGAGGCTTTGGTAGGCCTGATTTTGGTGTACGAGAATTGACATGAATAAAAGTACTATCTATCTATCTATCTATCTATCTATCTATCTATCTATCTATCTATCTATCTATCTATCTATCTATGTATCTTCTTTAAACCTTGGTGCACGACAGTTAATATGGACACCCTGTATATATTTATCACCTTTACATGCAAGTGAGGATGTTTCCATCCCTAATAAATCTCGCAAATTATTAGAAATGTTTCTTTTTTCATGAGTTGTTAGCATTGCTTACTGGAAAGAAAAGCGATACTGAGACACACAACATCCACGTGTATTCCACACGCCATTCATAAGACTCTGCCGAAGGGGTCACTGAAGTCCAAATGTTTTTTTCACTGTGCAAATTGTGACGGTGAACACCCGGCATACTCTCGCTCTTGTCCCTTATGGAAAAAAGAAAAAGAAATTATCACGCTCAAAGTAAAAGAAAATATTTCCTTCAAAGAAGCTAGAAAACGCCTCTCGTTTGTGGGGCCTTCTTTCTCCGACGTGGCACGGCAGGGGGCAGTGCCACAACGGTTCTCGGCGGCCGTTAGGACCACGCAAAGTGGACCGACGGTAGCGCCACTCGCCCCCACTGCGGGATCAGCTAGTGCTGTTCCGCAACCCAGCAAGAGCCAGCAGTCCACCGGACCTGTGGGGTCCACAACTTCTAGGGCCTCTGTTCGCACAGAGAAGCCCGAAACACCCGCGAACGTACACCGCGAGCGGGCATCCAGCGCCTCTATGGAGGCGATGGATACATCAAGTGTATCGGCGTCTCGGACGCTGAAAGATCGGCGAAGCTCTCAGGAGCTGCCCAAAAAAGGCAAATCCCGCATCACAGGGCCTGGCAAGGTTCCTGTGGGATAACATAGTTTTCCTCTCTTGAACACACATCACCATACACTTTCACTATGGATACACAAATATTATATTGGAATGTCAGGGGTCTTCACAATCTAGATGATGTCAAGGAACTCCTACATAAACATAATCCAAAGGTGCTGTGTGTTCAAGAGACTCATCTGAAAAGCACACAAACAAACTTTCTTCGTAACTACTCCATCTTCAGAAAAGACCGTGACGAGGCTAACGCGTCGTGCGGTGGCGTAGCAATTGTCGTAGACAAGTCTATAGCTTGTCATCATGTAGCCCTACAGACACCCCTCGAAGCAGTATCAGTGCGAGGAGTTCTTTTTAATAAGTTGGTCACTGTTTGCTCCATTTACATACCCCCAAACTATCACCTTCACAAAACAGACTTCTACAACCTCATAAATCAGCTTCCGGAACCCTACGTACTCGTGGATGATTTTAATGCCCACAACACCCTTTGGGGAGATTCCCGTTGTGACGCGAGAGGTCGGCTGATAGAAGATTTCCTTCTGACATCCGGTGCATCCCTATTTATTAAAAAGGAGCCGACTTATTACAGTGTGCATCACAACACATACTCATCTATAGACTTAGCAATTGGTACTGCTAGTCTTCTGTCTCACCTGAAATGGGATGTCATCAAGAATCCTTTTGGAAGTGACCACTTCCCAATCACTCTAAACTTAACAACACAGTATGATTCTCCACCGCATGTCCCTCGATGGAAATTAGCCTCAGCCGATTGGAAAAGTTTTCAAGAATGTACTTATTTACCGCGAGACTTTTTAGAATACTATACTATAGATGATGCCGTATCATATTTTACTCATTTTATTATCGACGCAGCGCAAAAGTGTATACCACAAACAAATGGTCTTTCATCCAAAAGACGTGTCCCGTGGTGGAACGAAGATTGTAAAGAAGCGCGAAAGAGGCAAAATAGGGCATGGGGCAGGCTTCGTCGATCACCAAATGCGGAGAATCTAATTGAATTCAAGAAGGCAAAATCACAGGGCAGGAGAACACGACGACATGCTAAGCGAGAAAGCTGGGAAAGGTACATATGTAGTATAAATTCGTACAAGGATGAGGGTAAGGTATGGAACAGGGTAAACAGTATAAAGGGCAGGGAAACAACCGCTTCCTTTAGTAAACGATCAAGGCGACACCATGAAAGATCAGGCAGATTTCCTGGGCAAGCATTTTCAAAATATTTCTAGTGCATCACACTATGCGCCAACTTTCCTAAAATTTAAGGAACGCATAGAGCGAGAGCGCCTTGAACGAAAATGCGCAGCAGATGAACCTTATAACCGTCCGTTTAGTCTCGCTGAGCTGAAGGCTGCTCTCAGTTCCTGCGGCAACTCAGCACCAGGTGGCGACCGCATATTGTATGCAATGATCAGGAATATGCATCCAGAAACATGGAACACACTTCTGTCTAACACCATGTGGGTATCTGGCCATATTCCATCCTCATGGAAAGAAGCGATTGTCATCCCAATTCATAAGCAAGGCAAAGACCCAGCATTAGCCAGTAGTTATAGGCCAATAGCACTAACGAGCTGCATGTGTAAATTTTATGAAAAAATGGTTAATCGGCGTCTAATCTATTTCTTCGAAAGCAACCGTCTACTTGATCCGCTCCAATGTGGTTTCAGGGAGGGTAGGTCAACAATAGACCACCTTGTTCGCATTGAGGCAGATATTAGAGAGGCTTATATACGCAAACAATTTTTTCTCTCTGTATTTCTGGACTTGGAGAAAGCCTATGCCACAACATGGCGATTCGGAATCCTTCGAGACCTATCTGCGATGGGCGTACGCGGCAACATGCTAAATATGATAGAAAACTACTTGACTAACCGCACGTTCCGTGTTAGAGTGGGCAATGCCCTGTTCAGGCTATACACTCAAGAGACTGGTGTGCCACAAGGAGGCGTGCTTTACTGCACCCTCTTCATTGTGAAAATGAATTCCCTCCACAAAGTCATTCCATCCTCAATGTTTTATTCAATATATGTAGACGATGTGCAATTAGGATTTAAGTCTTGCAACCTTGCTGTCTGCGAGCGCCAAGTCCAACTAGGACTGAACAAGGTCTCAACGTGGGCAAACGAAAATGGCTTCAAGCTTAACCCCCTCAAAAGCTCCTGTGTGCTTTTTTCTAGAAAGAGAGGCTTGACACAAGATCCTGATATTATGCTGCAAGGACAACACATACCACTCAACACTGAACATAAATTTTTAGGCATAATACTCGACTCAAAACTAACCTTCATTCCTCATATCAAGTATTTGAAAGCTAAATGCCTTAAAACAATGAACATCCTGAAAATACTGTCACATACAACATGGGGAAGCGACAGGAAATGCCTCATGAACCTCTACAGGAGCCTTGTACGATCGCGCTGAGACTACGGTGCCGTTGTGTATCACTCAGCTACACCCAGTGCTCTGAAGATGCTGGACCCTGTGCATCATCTTGGTATCCGCCTCGCCACCAGCGCCTTTAGGACGAGTCCGATTCAAAGCCTCTATGTCGAATCGAATGAATGGTCGCTCGATCTGCAGCGGTCATATTCTACATTTAATTATTTTCTGAAAGTACATGCTAACAAAAGCCATCCTTGTTATCCCACCATAAACAATGTGACCTCTGCAACACTCTTTCGTAACAAACCTTCAGCCAGAGAGCCATTCTCGCTCCGTGTGACAAAGCTGAGCGAGGAGATGGATGTTCCTATTCATGCAAATAGTCTAATGGCTTGTGCCAAGCCGTTTCCACCGTGGTTGTGGCGAATTATTGACTGTGACACTTCATTTGTGGAGGTAACGAAGCATGCTCCAGAGGCGCACATTCATATGCATTTTCTGGAATTACAATTTACATACCCGTGTCCAGAGTATTACACAGATGCGTCTAAATCACATGCTGGCGTGTCATATGCAGCCGTCGGCCCATCCTTTTCCGAGTCCGATGTTCTGCATCCTCAAACAAGCATCTTTACAGCAGAGGCGTATGCACTGTGGTCGGCTGCGAAACACATCAAACAGTTAAAACTACATAAGGCAGTCATATACACAGACTCATTAAGCGTTGTGAAAACACTGATGTCATGCTTCAACCACACAAATCCAGTAATTGCAGATCTTTTCTCTCTCCTCTGTACCATTTATGCCTCTGGCCAACATGTAACGATATGCTGGGTGCCTGGACACAGAGGTATTGAAGGTAACGTCCTGGCAGACCAAATTGCTACCTCCTTAGACACAAAAGCTTCCAACATGTCCGCAGCCGTTCCGGTCTGAGACCTAAAGCCATACTTACGGAAAAAACTCAGAACCTACTGGCAGCATAAATGGGACTCTGAAACCCATAATAAACTCCACACAGTTAAGCCACATTTAGGATACTGGCCATCACTGACCAAGTCCAGACGAAGTGATGTCCTATTCTGTCGTCTCAGAATAGGGCACACTTACGGTACACATAACTTTCTGTTGAGTGGCGGTGAACGTCCAATGTGTAGTAGATGTGGGGAGACACTCAGTGTTCAGCATGTCTTCCTAGAATGCCGCGAAACACTAGTCGAGAGAAAAAAACACTTCCCTTTAGCATACAGTCAGTGTATACCACTTCACCTGGCACTGTTTTTAGGCAGAGAACCGCTATTTCACATGCAATCTACCTTAGCCTTTTTAAATGACGTTGACACGCTGCACGTTTTCTGTGCAACAAATTCGTAACACGGCCTCTTGCGAGAAGCCACTGTTGCGATGTGAACGCTTGCTCTAGCACATGCCTCCAGGCCCTTGTACTCAAGGGATCAGCTGAGGCTGTTGTGCTATTCGTCAACAACAATCACCTTTCCATATTTATTCATGTAACACTATTACACCATTCTTGTACATCCTATACTTATAGCATACCCTACTTCAGCCATTCTCATACTTTTATTCCTTCTGTATTTTATGCAACTTATAGCTCTTAGTTTTAGGCCTCTCTACAGCCACATAACATCAGCCATTAGTTCATTCAGTACTCGTCACCACTGCCTTGGCGCTCTTTGGCCACACTTGGCCCTTGCGCCAATAAACACTACATATCATCATCATGGTCAAAAAAGCACGCAAAGCAATTTGAAGCGTGGTGAACATACAGCAACATATTCATTCTCTAGGAATAAGCTATAGACATAATTTTTATTGGCTACCTCCCCATCTCTCAAAAATATACTACACTTCGTCCTGTGTGTACATTTAAATACATTGTGTATGTGCATGGTGTGTAGAGTGTAAATGTAAAACAAAATTTTGAACTGACAAAATACAGATGAGAAAGGCCGGCGCAATTGCTTCTAATGCGTGTGTCCTCCTATTGTCAGGATTTGCAGAAATAAAGCGAAAGTGTGAATTAAAAGCCCTGCGCGTTCGCGCCAACATTGCATGCAGTGAACTATATAATATAATTATGGGGTTTTACGTGCCAAAACCACTTTCTGATTATGAGGCACGCCGTAGTGGAGGACTCCGGAAATTTCGACCACCTGGGGTTCTTTAACGTGCACCTAAATCTAAGTACACGGGTGTTTTCGCATTTCGCCCCCATCGAAATGCGGCCGCCGTGGCCGGGATTCGATCCCGCGACCTCGTGCTCAGCAGCCCAACACCATAGCCACTGAGCAACCACGGCGGGTATCAGTGAACTATCAGCCCCAGTACAATTTCAAGTGAAAAAGTCGAGGAAATTCAATAGAAACCTCACATGATGTGTGTGCGGGGGGGGGGGGGGGGGCGCTTCGGCATTGCCCGGCGGGGCTCAGCCCCCTCCGCACCCCCCCCCCCGGAAATCTCCGAAGGGGACTCGGGCCCGGGAACACCCCACTCCCCCGCAAGTAGTCGGCGCCTATGGCAGGAAGCTGTTTTGGCCGGCGGAGCATGCCAGCACGAAACATATTCCTGCCGGGGGAAGGGGGGGGGGATGTGACTACGCCTCTGCTCTAGCATCAGGACTTAAGCGTTATACTATCCTGTATTTTCGCCGTCCATTGGGTCACGCCAGAATACAGACTAAATCGTGAGCTAATCAAGGTCGAAATTATTCTTGGGCCTAAAATTTTTTTTGTACGAGGCCGGGATAACATGCGGCTTTCCGTCGAAATCACTCATGTACCTGACGACGGAAAACATTCTTAGTGAAAACGCAAACAAAACTCCTCACCAAAAACTTGCCAAGATGGGACTGGATTGAATTGCACTGAAGCGCTTGGCAAAGTAAAATATATTCTGGTTTATAAATGTCAAAAGCTAAATATATACCCCCGCAGGGGCGTCTGCGCAAGCAGGCGTTTGGTGTGTTGCGACACCACGTACCCGAGCACACGAGGGTTGGACCCTCCCGCGTGTAGCCGTGCGCGGCTTAGCCGTGTCCGGGGAAAAGGGGATCCTGGGGGTTGAGCCAATGCCGGGTGTTTGGACCTTTACGGCCCCTCGGCGGCGGCAACACACCCCTTTGGCCTCGGCTTCACGTAGACGGCACCCCCGGACTGACCCACCCGGGAAATCGGCAGTCGCCTTTTCCTGTCCTCCTCTCCAATCTTCGTCTTTCTCTCTCGCCTTTTTCATCTTTCCTGTCTTCTTCTCCCTTCCATTTACTTCCTTTCTCCACGGCGGCAAGGGTTAACCTTGTGTATGTGCCCTCCCTTGGGTATAATATATTAGGTTATAGTGGCAGTGTACGGTTGGCGCCTGCAGCCTTACCCGTTAAGTCCTGCAGCGTCCCCAAGTTGGGCTCCATGGTGGGTGGCCGCCATTGCTGCTGAAAACATACTAAATTACTATGGGAACACCCGCATTTCCCCGCCTACTTGATCGTCACCCTCAGAAGAGGGGACGCACCGAAGATTTAAGCACTTGTTTCAACCGCACGAAAGAGTCCTATCCGAAATACCACGTAGTACACAGTGAGAGTCCTGAAAAAAAAAAAAACAAGCTAGATTTATTTCTCCATTCACAGTAGCAAAATCTTTGACCGAAGCCTTAGGGTCAGGTTATAAGGTAACGAAAATGGCTAGCGGGGACCTTCTCCTTGAGATCCCTCAGAAACAACAGTACGAAAAGCTTGGCAGTCTTGTTACATTTGGTAACATACTAATATCTATTACACAACACCGAACAATGAACAGCTCACGGGGAGTCGTGTCAGAGGCAGACCTCCTAGACTTGACAGAAACTGAACTCTTGGAAGGATGGAAAGAACAAAATGTCACTGAAGTAAAACGTATTATACTTAGACGAGACAACAAGGAAATCCCCACAAAGCATCTTATCCTAACATTTGCATCCAGCACACTGCCAGAAACTATCGAAACAGGATACATCAGATTAAATGTTCGACCATATATCCCCAACCCTAGAAGGTGTTTCAAATGTCAGAGGTTCGGCCATGGCTCGCAGAGCTGCCGTGGTCAAATAACTTGTGCAAAATGTGGAGTACAGGGCCACCCCTCCGACAACTGCAGTGGCACACCTCACTGTGTGAACTGCAGTGGTGACCATCCCGCTTACTCACGCTCCTGTCCAAACTGGAAGAAAGAAAAAGATATATTCACCCTTAAAGTCAAGGAAAATATTTCGTTTAAGGAAGCCCGTAAAAGGTGCTCTCCTTCCACAACACACCTTATGCTGATGCGGCGCGTCGGGGGGCGGCGTCGCAGCGGCCAATGCCAAGTGCCATGCCCGCGTGCAGCGAGCAGGCACCTTTGGCTTCTGCCCCCAGGCCCCGCAGGGGCGTCTGCGTCAGCAGGCGTTTGGTGCGTTGCGACACCACGTACCCGAGCACACGAGGGTTGGACCCTCCCGCGTGTAGCCGTGCGCGGCTTAGCCGTGTCCGGGGAAAAGGGGATCCTGGGGGTTGAGCCAATGCCGGGTGTTTGGACCTTTACGGCCCCTCGGCGGCGGCAACACACCCCTTTGGCCTCGGCTTCACGTAGACGGCACCCCCGGACTGACCCACCCGGGGGAAATCGGTAGTTGCCTTTTCCTGTCTTTCTCTACCTACAACCTTCGTCTTTTCCTTACTTTCCACCTTTCCTGTCTCCTTCTCATTCCTTTATTACTTCCGACCTTCCTGGCAGCAAGGGTTAACCTTGTGTGAGTAGCCAACCTTGGTTATATCATATTAGGTTATAGCGGCAACGTACAGCTGGCGTTTGCAGGCCCTGTTTTTCAGGCCCTGCAGCGTCCCCTTGTTGGACTCCATGGTGGGTGGCTGGCGTTGCTGCCGAAATTTCACATATATTTATGGATAGCTCTTTTCCTCCATTCCGTGATCGCCCTCAGAAAAGAGGGCGCACCGATGAAGTTTTTCAGTTTTTCGGACGCCAAGTCCACAACTTCCCACGTTTCCACGTAGTTCACTCGGAAAAACCCGGCAAACCAGTGCGCACTATTTCACCGTTCCTTGTATCAAAGACTTTGACTGATGTTTTTGGAGCCGGATATAAGGCGACCAGGATGGCAAGCGGTGATCTCCTCCTTGAGCTCCGCGATAAGAAACAATACGAGCAACTGTCTAAGCTTGTGTCATTTGGGGATAACCAACTAACAGTAACCCCGCACCGTACTATGAACACCACCCGGGGCGTTGTCTCGGACGATGATTTGCTGGAGCTCACTGAGGCTGAGCTCTTGGAGGGCTTCAGTGAACAAAATGTTATAGATGTCAAAAGAATTAAGATAAGACGAGATGGAAAAGAAATCCAAACGAAACACTTGATAATCACCTTCGGTTCGAGTGTCCTGCCCGAGTCAATCGAGGCAGGATACATTAAGCTCCGTGTTAGGCCATACGTGCCAAACCCCCTGAGATGTTTCAAATGCCAACGTTTTGGCCACAGCTCGCAGAGCTGCCGAGGCCGCCAAACGTGTGCAAAATGCAGTGCCCATGAACACACGTCTGAAGCTTGCACGAACTCTTTGCATTGTGTAAACTGTGATGGAGAGCACGCCGCGTACTCGCGGTCGTGCCCATCTTGGAAAAAAGAAAAAGAAATTGTCACGATCAAAGTGAAAGAAAATATATCATTCAAGGAGGCACGTAGGCGGGTGGCATACCTGCCTAAGAACACATTTGCCGAAGTGGCGCGTCAGGGGGCAGCGCCACAACGGCCTCCGGCGGCTGTCCGACCCACACTCAGTGAGGCGGCAGTGACGCCATCCGCCCCCTCGGCGGCTGCAGCTAACGCTGCTACGCCAACACAGCAGACGGGGCCATCGATCCCGAAGGTGGGCGCAGCCGAGGCTGCCCCAACCTCCCCGGCCCCATCCAGCGCTGGCAACAGCCGGCGCAGCCAGACCCATCAGGGAGCCCCATCGACCTCCGGTCTGGTGGGCGCAAGGATCTTGCCTTCCCAGGCAGGACCCTCACAGAAAGCTCGCTCGCAAGAGCATGTGTCCAGCGCCTCCCAAGAGGCAATGGACACTACAACTGTCCTGACGGCGCGCCAAGCGCCTAAGGAGCGGCGAGGCTCCCTCGAACGCTCCAGAAAGGGCAAAACCCCGATTACAGGGCCTCGAAAGAGCTCTGTAATCTAACACATCTTTCAGTTTCCGTACACACAGCACCAACTTACTTTAAATATGGATACACAAATCATACAGTGGAACGTCAGAGGTCTTCTTAGGAACCTTGATGATGTGCAAGAGATTATACACAAACACAATCCAAAAGTGCTGTGTCTACAGGAAACACACCTCAAATCACAACACACAAACTTTCTCCGACAGCATGTTACTTTTCGCAAAGATCGCGATGATGCAATCGCATCATCGGGAGGTGTTGCAATTGTAATCCAAAAGAGCATAGCATGTCAACATTTACAGCTACGAACGGCCCTTGAAGCAGTGGCAGTGCGAGCTGTTCTGCTAAACAAACTTATCACTATTTGCTCGATTTATATACCTCCACACTACAAACTAAGCAAACATGAATTTCAGTCCTTCATAGATGAACTGCCAGAACCGTACGTTGTACTCGGGGATTTCAATGCGCACAACAGCCTGTGGGGCGACTCTCGTATAGATGCGCGAGGTCGTCTTGTTGAACAGTTCCTCTTCTCTTCTGGTGCATGCCTGCTGAATAAGAAGGCACCCACATATTATTCTCTCGCCAACAGAACATTTTCATCAATTGACCTCAGCCTAGTTTCCCCGTGTATACTGCCTGAACTCGTATGGGAAGTTATGAACAATCCTTACGGAAGCGACCACTTCCCAATCCTGCTTAGAACACCTGAAGTAAAGGAATATCCACCACAGGCTCCTAGGTGGAAAATTGACACTGCCGACTGGGAAAAATTCCGAACTCTATCTTGTATTTCTTGGGATGACATGTCCTCGCTAGGAATTGACGCTGCTGTCGAATATTTTACAGCCTTCGTAATAGATGCCGCATCTAAATGTATATCACAAGTAAATGGCCTGTCGTGCAAACCGCGTGTTCCGTGGTGGAACGACGATTGTAGGATCGCACGTAAAAATCAGAACAAAGCGTGGGGGTTGCTACGCGCCTCCCCAACTGCGGAAAATCTTATTAACTTTAAAAAAGTAAAATCCGAAGGCAGGCGAACCCGCCGACAGGCCAGACGAGAAAGTTGGCAGAAGTTTCTATCAAGTATTAACTCGTTCAGAGATGAGGCGAAAGGCTGGAACAGGGTCAATAGGATAAGAGGGCGACAAGCACATGCACTCCCTTTGGTAAACACAGAAGGCGATACCCTACAAGATCAGGTGGACTCACTTGGGGAGCACTTTGAGAGCGTGTCAAGTGCCAACCATTACTCGCAATCCTTTCTGAAATATAAACAAATAGAAGAATGTAAACCACTCATGAGAAAATGCCAACAGAATGAACCATACAATTGTCCTTTTAGCATTGCCGAGTTGAGAGCTGCCTTGAGCGCATGCAAGAGCTCTGCCCCGGGATCTGACAGAATCATGTACGAAATGATCAAACACTTACATAAAGACACCCAAGTTACACTAGTCACAATTTTCAACACGATTTGGGCTGCGGGATACTTCCCGACTGCATGGAAAGAAGCCATTGTGATCCCGGTTTTGAAACAAGGCAAAGATCCTTCCTCAGTGGCAAGTTACCGCCCGATAGCCCTGACAAGTTGCCTCTGTAAAGTATTTGAAAAAATGATCAATCGCCGTCTCGTGCATCTCCTCGAGTCCAGTAAAATGCTTGACCCATTTCAATGTGGTTTTCGTGAAGGGCGATCTACAATCGACCATCTTGTGCGGATCGAAGCGAGCATTCGCGATGCCTTCGTGCACAAGCAATCTTTCTTATCTGTATTTCTGGATATGGAAAAAGCGTACGACACAGCCTGGCGGTACGGAATCCTGCGCGATCTTTCCGCGCTAGGTATCCGCGGGAACATGTTAAATACTATAGAGAGCTACCTAGAGAACCGTACATTTCGAGTGAAAATAGGTCCTGCACTGTCGCGTATATTTATACAGGAAACTGGGGTACCCCAGGGTGGCGTACTCAGCTGCATGCTCTTTGTCGTAAAGATGAACACGCTTCGTGCATCCTTACCACCCGCTATCTTTTACTCTGTCTACGTGGACGACATTCAAATAGCTTTCAAATCTTGTAACCTCGCAGTCTGCGAGAGACAGGTACAGCATGGCCTCAATAAAGTCTCAGTGTGGGCAGACAAGAATGGATTTAAGATCAATCCTAACAAAAGCTCTTGCGTTCTTTTTACAAGAAAGAGAGGCCTGGTTCCGGATCCTTCCTTAGAACTGTGTGGACAACGAATACCTATCAGCAAAGAGCACAAATTCCTAGGTGTCATACTTGACTACAGACTCACTTTCGTCCCCCACATTAAATATCTTAAAGAAAAATGTCTGAAAACAATGAACATAATCAAACTTCTATCCCAGACTACATGGGGCAGTGACAGAAAGTGTTTAATGAATATCTATAAGAGCCTCATTCAATCACGACTAGACTATGGTGCCGTGATCTATCATTCTGCAGCCCCGAGCGCGCTAAAGATGCTAGATCCGGTCCACCATCTAGGAATCCGTCTGGCCACTGGCGCATTCAGAACGAGTCCCATACAAAGTTTATATGCAGAATCGAATGAGTGGTCTCTTCATATCCAGAGAACATACATCAGCCATACATATTTTCTGAAAGTCCACTCAAATCCTCAACATCCCTGTTTTAGTACCATTCATGACATGACATATGCTACACTCTTTCGCAATCGTCCCTCCGTAAGACACCCTTTCTCGCTGCGTGTGAGGGAGCTTAGTGAAGAAATGCACATTCCACTCCTCGAGCTTCGCCTAATGCATCCAGCCAAGCTGCTACCTCCTTGGGAGTGGCAGCTCATACAATGTGATATATCTTTCGTGGAAGTCACAAAGCATGCTCCAGAAATTGAAATCAAGATGCATTTCCGGGAACTCCAGCACAAATACTCCTGCACGGAGTTCTACACAGACGCATCAAAGTCACACGACGGGGTGTCCTATGCAGCCGTCGGTCCATCCTTCTCAGAATCCGACGTACTGCACCCGGAAACTAGTATATTTACGGCTGAGGCCTACGCCCTGCTGTCGGCCGTAAAGCACATAAACAAATCACGACTCCCGAAATCAGTGATATATACGGACTCCCTCAGTGTTGTGAAGGCCTTGATGTCTTTCTGTAATCATAAAAATCCAGTAGTTATTGAACTTTACACTGCACTGTGCAAATCATATATATCTAACCAACATGTGATCATATGCTGGGTGCCTGGACATAGGGGCATCGAGGGAAACGTTCTAGCCGACCAGATGGCCACATCAATCTCATTGCATGCAGTTAACTCTACTGCTTCGGTCCCTGTCACAGACCTGAAGCCTTTTTTAAGAAGGAAACTACGAAACCACTGGCAACGCATGTGGGACGAAGAAATAAATAATAAACTGCATTTAATAAAGCCACAATTAGGTTTCTGGCCTCCTGTAACAAAATCCCGCCGGACAGATGTCCTATTCTGCCGTCTAAGAATAGGACACACTTTTGGCACACATAACTTTTTACTCACAGGAAACGAGCCTCCAACCTGTGGTAGATGCGGGGAGAGGCTGACCGTCCTCCACGTTCTACTGGAGTGTCGGGAAGCCGAATCTGAAAGAAGGAAACATTTTCTCTTAGCATACCGGCAGCAGATCCCCCTTCATCCTGTTATGTTACTTGGTCCAGAACCACTCTTTGACACCAATGCCGTCCTAGGCTTTTTGAAAGATGTTGTATTGCATGTTATTAGACCCACACATTCGTAGCGCTTCCTCTCTTAAGAGGATGCCGCTGTGATCATTATTTTGAATAGCACATGCCTCTAGGCCCTTGTGGTTCAAGGGCTCAGGCGAGGCAGCAGTGCTCCAAGTAATTTTACCATCTTATATATTTTATATTTTGCATCATTATTCTACGATGGATTTTAGTGTTTAGAGTATTCGTCATTAGTCATCGCCATAATTTTATAGCACGTAGATTTTACGCACTTTACAGCGACAATTTTTTAGGCCACTTTACAGCCAAGTCACATCTCCATAATACATCGTCAACATCACCACTTGTCATGGCGCTCTTTGGCCAAACCTGGCCCTTGCGCCATTAAACACCACATATCATCATCATCTGCCCCCAGGGTGGAAGTAGGTAAGCCTACTCCATCCAACCAGCAAACCGGCCAGGCTACCCTTGGGTTGCCGGCCCCACAAGAGTTATCGGCGGCAACCTGCGCTACACGCAGCGATCCCGCAGTACCGATAGTGGCCCCGAAGGTAGGCGCAGCCGAGGCTGCCTCGACCTCCCCGGCTCCTCCCAGCGCTGGCAACAGCCGGCGCAGCCAAATTCCACAGGGAGCCCCATCGACCTCCGGGCAGGTGGGCGCAGGGGTTTTGCCTTCCGAGGTGAGACTCTCCCGAAAAACTTCTCGCTCGCAAGAGCGCGTGTCCGGCGCCTCACAAGAGGCAATGGACACAACATCTATCCCCACGGCGCGCCAAGCGCCTAAGGAGCGGCGAGGTTCCCTCGAACGCTTCAAAAAAGGCAAAACCCCGGTTACAGGGCCTCGAAAGAGCTCTGTAATCTAATGCATCACTTCCGTTTCCGTACACACAGCACTAATTTACACTAAATATGGATACACAAATCATACAATGGAACGTCAGAGGTCTCCTTAGAAACCTTGATGATGTACAAGAACTCATCCACAAACACAATCCAAAAGTGCTGTGTTTACAGGAAACACACTTAACACCAAAACACACAAATTTTCTTCGACAGCACGTCACTTATCGCAAAGATCGCGACGATGCTATCGCATCATCGGGCGGTGTCGCCATTGTAATTCAAAAAAGCATAGCCTGTCAACGTTTGCAGCTACGAACGGCCCTTGAGGCAGTGGCGGTTCGAGTTATTCTGCTAAACAAGCTTATCACTATTTGCTCACTTTATATACCCCCACATTATAAACTAAGCAAACATGAATTTCAGTCCTTTATTGATGAATTGCCAGAACCCTATGCTGTTCTTGGCGATTTCAATGCACATAACTACCTGTGGGGCGACCCTCGTATAGATGCACGAGCCCCCGCAGGGGCGTCTGCGCAAGCAGGCGTTTGGTGTGTTGCGACACCACGGACCCGAGCACACGAGGGTTGGCCCCTCCGGCGTGTAGCCGTGCGCGGCTTAGCCGTGTCTGGGGAAAAGGGGATCCTGGGGGTTGAGCCGAAGCTGGGTGTTTGGACCTTTAAGGCCCCCCGGCGGAGGCAACACACCCCTTTGGCCTCGGCTTCACATAGACGGCACCCCCGGACTGACCCACCCGGGGGAAACCGGCAGTTGCCCTTTCCTATCCCCCTCTCCATTCTGCGTCTTTTTCTCTTCTTTTCAATCTTTCCTGTCTTCTCGTCTCTTCTGTTTACTTCCGAATTTCCTGGCAGCGAGGGTTAACCTTGTGTGGGTGGCCAACCTTGGGTACTCCAGATTGGGTTATAGCAGCACCGTACAACTGGCGAGGGCTTGTCTTATACATAGGATCTGCTCCGTCCCCATGTTGGGCTCGGTGGTGGGCGGTTGGCGCTGCTGCCGAACTCAAGACCCCTATATGGCTTCAAGTAAACCACTATCCCTTGATCGCCCTCTGAAAAGAGGGCGCACCGATGCAAGCTTCCAATTCTTTTTGAAGAGCAATGAGGAACATTTCCCTAAGTACCATGTCATACACAGTGAAAGCAACACAAGCGTGCGCAAATTCTCCCCCTTCTTGGTGGCGAAATGCCTTGCAAGCACGATAGGACCTGGATATAAAGCCACAAAGATGTCTAATGGAGACCTACTGCTTGAATTAAAAGATAAAATCCAATATGAGAAAATGAATGACCTGAAATGCATAGGCGATGTAGCGGTCACTGTGTCCGCACATCGAACCATGAACACGAGCCGTGGAGTAATCTCTGAAGACGACTTCATGGACCTTAGTAATGAAGAGCTGCTTGAAGGTTTTCAGGATCAAAATGTCATCAAAGTAGAACGAATTCTAATCCGCAGGAATAACGAACAACTTCGAACAAAGCACATTGTACTAACCTTTGGTACCAGTGTGTTGCCTAGTACAGTGGATGCAGGCTATATCAAAGTACGTGTAAGGCCGTACATTCCAAATCCTCGACGGTGCTTTAAGTGCCAGAGGTATGGGCACGGCTCCCAGACATGCCGAGGACGGCAGACTTGCGCGAAATGCAGCTCGAACGATCATGCATCAGACACTTGCGACTCATCTCCACATTGCGTGAACTGTGACGGAAGCCATCCAGCTTACTCTAGAACGTGCCCTAAGTGGAAGAAAGAAAAAGAAATCATTACATTAAAGGTCAAAGAAAATATAAAATTTCACGAAGCAAGAAAACGTCTGTCATACCTGAATCACACGAGCTTTTCCGAGGTGGCGCGACGGGGGGCAGCGTCACAAATCCCTCGGGAGTCTACCGCGGTCACTGACAGTGGCCCGGTAATCACTCCGCCTGCCCCCCTGGTGGCTGCAGCAAGTGCTGCTCCATCAACATCGAAAGTGGACCTGCCGACTCCAGTCCCGCAGGCCCCAAAGCTAATCCGAAATCCACGGCCTGGGACGCGAGTTTCAGCGCCTAGTTCACGATCCTCCAGCACCTCGGAAAAGGTTATGGAGGTCGATCAAAAATCGCCGGCGTCATCGACGCCGAAAGATCAGCGCTCTCAGGAGCGCGCTAGGAGAGATAAAATTCCTGTAACTACTCAAAGAAAGGGTCCGGTAATCTAAACGGTTACCGCCCTAGTATACATATCCATCTATCTCTACTACTTGCTCTTGAACACAGACAACCAAAATCTTCCTCGATATGGCTACACAAATAATTCAATGGAATGCCAGGGGCCTATTTCGCAATCTAGATGATATCAAAGATCTACTAGCGGAATATCAGCCACGTCTGTTCTGTGTTCAAGAAACACATTTAAACTCTACACACCAGAACTTCTTAAAACAGTACATAGTTTTACGTAAAGATAGAAATAATGGTAATTCTTCTTCTGGCGGTGTGGCAATCATAGTCCAAAAGTCAGTTGCATGTCAGCATGTATCACTCCAAAGTTCATTTGAAGCAGTGGCTGTTCGGGCTATATTGTTTAACCAACTTATAACTATTTGCTCTATATATTTACCGCCTGATGAAAGGTTTGATATTGCTGAATTTGAAAAGCTGATTGATCAACTTCCCGAACCTTATATAATAATCGGAGACTTCAATGCTCACAGCACATTCTGGGGTGACTCAAGATGTGATGCGAGAGGACGAGCAATAGAAAACTTCCTTCTTTCTTCTGGAGCCTGCCTATTTAACAAGGCAGAGCCAACCTTTTACAGTCCCACACACAACACGTTTTCCTGTAGAGATTTAGCAATAGGGTGAGCGTCACTTCTTCCATACCTGGAATGGAGAGTTATCAGTAATCCATATGGGAGCGATCATTTTCCTACACTCCTAGAAACAACTAAGTGGCACGATGGACCAGCTTACCCCCAAAAGTGGAAAATTCATAGTGCAGACTGGTCAAAGTTCAGAAACATATGTAAACTGTGCCTGGAAGATGTGGACCACCTAGGTGTAGAGGAACTGGCCAGCTACATCACTGAACGTATCCTCTGTTCTGCTAAAAACTGTATACCTCAGTCCTGCACAGATAAACCCAATCCGAAGCCGTGGTGGAACAAAGACTGCGAAACTGCAAAGAAACGCCAGAACAAAGCATGGAGTAGATTTTCACGCTATCCAACCACAGAAAACCTAATAGAATTTAAGCGCTGCAAAGCAAATGGACGCCGTATCCGCCGAATATCCAAAAGAGAAAGCTGGACACGCTACATATCCTCAATAAACTCATACACGGACGCTAGCAAAGTATATAATAGGGTACGTAAACTAAAAGGACAACGTCCAAATCCTTTTCCTCTCGTCAATAGCTCTGGTGAGTCAATAGAAGTTCAAGCAAACACTCTTGGCGAGCACTTTGAGAGAGTATCATGTTCAGAAAACTATTCCGAAACTTTCTTAAAGCATAAAAGAATAGCTGAAAATATTCCTCTGCGTCCAAACAAGTCATCAGAAGGGTACAATAGACCGTTAACATTCCATGAACTCAAGCTTGCCCTAGGCTCTTGTGGTAGCTCGGCTCCAGGTTCTGACGCAATAACTTATGAAATAATCAACAATCTGCCTCATGAGACCCTAAACTGCCTGTTAGGCCTTTACAATAAGATATTTGCTACTGGTCAAATACCTTCATCTTGGAAAGAAGCAATAGTCTTACCAATACTCAAACACGGCAAAGACCCTTCCTTAGTTAACAGTTACAGACCTATTGCACTCACTAGCTGCTTACTTAAAGTATTTGAAAAGATTATTAACCGACGCCTTGTCTTCTTTTTGGAATATAATGGTATATTGGACCCTCGCCAATCTGGCTTCCGAAGAGGGAGGTCTACTACCGATAATCTAGTTCTCCTTGAATCATATATACGTGATGCATTTGTACATAGCCAATACTGTCTATCTATATTCTTTGATCTTGAGAAGGCATATGATACTGCCTGGCGATACGGTATTCTGCAAGACCTGTCTTCCTATGGAATTTGTGGTAGTATGCTGAATATTTTGCAAAATTACTTATCTGAAAGGAAGTTCCGCGTTAGAATTGGCAATGTACTATCGCGTACTTTTATTCAAGAAAACGGTGTACCACAGGGAGGAGTGCTAAGTTGCACACTTTTTATAATCAAAATGAACTCTCTCCGCTCTGTTATACCTTCAATGGTATCGTATTCCGTCTATGTGGACGACATCCAAATCAGCTTTAAATCTTGCAACCTGTCCATATGTGAACGCCAGATACAGTTGAGTGTTAATCGGCTCACGAAATGGGCAGACGAAAACGGGTTTCGATTCAATGTAGAAAAGACTTCCTGTGTGCTGTTTTCCAGACGAAGAGGTGTATGTCCTGACCCTTGCATTACCATGCATGGGAGAAACCTGGTAAATAGAAAAGAACAAAAATTTCTTGGTATAACATTCGATAGTAAGCTAACCTTCACGCAGCATATAAAACAGTTGAAGCTGAAATGTCTTAAAACCATGAACCTTTTAAAGATTTTATCCCATCAGTCGTGGGGAACAGATAGGTATTGCCTCCTATCTCTTTTTAAAAGCCTTGTGTTGTCACGCATAGACTACGGATGTATTGTTTACCAGTCTGCTTCAAAGACAACCCCCGCAGGGGCGTCTGCGTCAGCAGGCGTTTGGTGTGTTGCGACACCACGTACCCGAGCACACGAGGGTTGGACCCTCCCGCGTTTAACCGTGCGTGGCTTAGCCGTGTCCGGGGAAAAGGGGATCCTGGGGGTTGAGCCGATGCTGGGTGTTCGGACCTTTAAGGCCCCCCGGCGGAGGCAACACACCCCTTTGGCCTCGGCTTCACGTAGACGGCACCCCCGGACTGACCCACCCGGGGGAAATCGGTAGTTGCCTTTTCCTGTCTCTCTCTCCCTCCAGCCTTCGTCTTTCTCTTACTTTTCATCTTTCCTGTCTTCTCCTAGCTTCCGCTTACTTCCAATTTTTCCAGGCAGCAAGGGTTAACCTTGTGTGAATAACCAACCTAGGTTATTTCATATTTGGTTATAGTGGTAATGTACAGCTGGCGTTTGCAGGCTGTGTTTCACAGGCCTGCAGCGTCCCCTTGTAGGACTCCACGGTGGGTGGCTGGCGTTACTGCCGAAATTACAATCTCATATGGCTACCTCCTTTCCCCGACTACCTGATCGCTCCCTGAAGAGGGGGCGCACCGATGATGTTTTAGAATTTTTTGCCCGTCAAAAAGAAACTTTTCCACGCTTCCACGTAGTCAACTCCGAAACACCAAACAAACCCGTAAGAGCAATCTCACCATTTCTTGTATCCAAGTCTCTGACCCAAGTTCTTGGTACAGGTTACAAGGTATCCAGAATGGCAAGTGGTGATCTCCTCTTGGAGCTCCGAAACCTGAAGCAATATGAAAACCTACCCAAGCTAGTATCATTTGGCGACGCCAAAGTGACAGTAACTCCGCATCGAACTATGAATACCACCCGTGGCGTGGTCTCCGATGATGATCTCTTGGAGCTGACTGAGGCTGAGCTCTTGGAGGGCTTCAGTGAGCAGAACGTCATCAACGTTAAGCGAATTAAGATGAGGCGTGACAACAAGGAAATACAGACCAAACATCTGATACTTACTTTTAACACAAGTGTCCTGCCCGACTCCATCGAGGCCGGGTATATCAAACTCCGTGTTCGGCCATACATCCCGAATCCCCTACGTTGCTTCAAATGCCAGCGTCTTGGTCACAGCTCACAGAGCTGCCGAGGCCGCCAAACCTGCGCTAAATGCAGTGCTGATGAGCACACTTCTGAATCTTGTGAAAACTCTCTCCACTGCGTAAACTGTGAAGGCGAGCACGCTGCATACTCGCGGTCGTGCCCATCTCGGAAGAAAGAAAAGGAAATAGTTACGATTAAAGTAAAAGAAAACATAAGTTTCAAAGAAGCACGCAGGCGGGTATCTTTCCTGCCAAAGCACACCTTTGCCGAAGTGGCGCGTCAGGGGGCAGCGCCACAACGGCCTCCGGCGGCTGTCCGACCCACACCCAGTGAGGCGGCAGTGACGCCATCCGCCCCCTCGGCGACTGCAGCTACCGCTGCTACGCCAACACAACAGGCGGGGCCAACGACCCCGAAGGTGGGCGCAGCCGAGGCTACCCCCACCTCCCCGGCCCCATCCAGCGCTGGCAACAGCCGGCGCAGCCAGATCCCTCAGGGAGCCTCATCGACCTCCGGGCTGGTGGGCGCAGGGATCTTGCCTTCCGAGGCAGGACCCTCACAGAAAACTCGCTCGCAAGAGCATGTGTCCGGCGCCTCACAAGAGGCAATGGACACTACACCTAGCCTCAAGGCGCACCAAGCGCCCAAGGAGCGGCGAGGCTCCCTCGAACGCTCCAGAAAGGGCAAAACCCCGATTACAGGGCCTCGAAAGAGCTCTGTAATCTAAGGCATAACATCCGTTTCCTGACACACAGCATCTATTCACTTCCAATATGGATACACAAATAATTCAACGGAACATCAGAGGTCTTCTTAGAAACCTAGATGATATGCAGGAACTCATTCAAAAACACAATCCAAAAGTGCTGTGTTTACAGGAAACACACCTAAAATCCAAACATACAAAGTTTCTCCGACAGTACATAACTTATCGCAAAGATCGCGATGATGCCGTCGCATCATCCGGTGGTGTGGCGATTCTCACCCATAAAAGTATAGCATGTCAACCTTTACAGCTACGAACGCCCCTTGAAGCAGTGGCAGTGCGAGCTGCTCTGCTAAACAAACTTATCACTATTTGCTCAATTTATATACCCCCACACTACAAACTAAGCAAACATGAATTTCAGTCCTTCATAGATGAATTGCCAGAACCTTACGTTGTACTTGGGGATTTCAATGCGCACAACAGCCTGTGGGGTGACTCTCGTATAGATGCGCGAGGTCGTCTTGTTGAACAGTTCCTATTCTCTTCTGGTGCATGCCTGCTGAATAAGAAGGCACCCACATATTATTCTCTCGCCAACAGAACATTTTCATCAATTGACCTCAGCCTAGTTTCCCCGTGTATACTGCCTGAACTCGTATGGGAAGTTATGAACAATCCTTACGGAAGCGACCACTTCCCAATCCTGCTTAGAACACCTGAAGTAAAGGAATATCCACCACAGGCTCCTAGGTGGAAAATTGACACTGCCGACTGGGAAAAATTCCGAACTCTATCTTGTATTTCGTGGGATGACATGTCCTCGCTAGGAATTGACGCTGCTGTCGAATATTTTACAGCCTTCATAATAGATGCCGCATCTAAATGTATATCACAAGTAAATGGCCTGTCGTGCAAACCGCGTGTTCCGTGGTGGAACGACGATTGTAGGATCGCACGTAAAAATCAGAACAAAGCGTGGGGGTTGCTACGCGCCTCCCCCACTGCGGAGAATCTTATTAACTTTAAAAAAGTAAAATCACAAGGCAGGCGAATCCGCCGTCAGGCCAGACGAGAAAGTTGGCACAAGTTTTTATCAAGTATTACGTCGTTTAGGGATGAGGCCAAAGCTTGGAACAGAGTAAATAGGATTAGAGGGCGGCAAGCACATTCACTCCCCCTGGTAAACACACAGGGAGATACACTGAAAGATCAGGCCGACTCACTTGGGGAGCACTTTGAGGGTGTATCAAGCTCAAATCATTATTCGCAATCCTTCCTAAAATATAAAGAAATAGAAGAATGCAAGCCACTCATCAATAAGTGCCGACAGAATGAACCGTACAATTGCCCTTTTAGTGCTGCCGAGTTGAAAGCTGCCTTGAGTGCATGCAAGAGTTCCGCACCAGGATCCGATAGAATCTTGTACGAAATGCTCAAAAACTTACACAATGACACGCAAGTAACACTACTTACACTCTTCAACACTATCTGGGGCGCAGGGTACCTTCCAACGACATGGAAAGAAGCCATTGTGGTCCCTGTTTTGAAACAAGGGAAAGACCCTTCTTCAGTGGAAAGTTACCGCCCGATAGCCCTCACAAGCTGCATGTGTAAGCTTTTTGAAAAAATGATAAATCGGCGACTCATCTTTTTCCTTGAACAGAGCAAAATTCTTGATCCTTATCAGTGCGGCTTCCGAGAAGGACGCTCCACAACTGACCACCTTGTACGTGTAGAGGCAAATATCCGGGACGCATTTGTACACAGACAATTCTTCTTATCCATATTCCTCGATATGGAGAAGGCGTACGATACGGCGTGGCGTTACGGTATCTTAAGAGACTTGTCAGAAATGGGCATCCACGGTAATATGCATATTATAATAGAAAGCTATCTGTCAAATCGTACCTTTCGGGTAAAAGTCGGCAATGCATTCTCAGGCCCTTTTACGCAAGAAACGGGTGTACCCCAGGGAGGCGTGCTGAGCTGCACGCTCTTTATCGTGAAGATGAACACGATTCGTGCTTCATTACCACCCGCCATCTTTTACTCTGTCTACGTGGACGACATTCAAATAGCTTTCAAATCTTGTAACCTCGCAGTCTGCGAGAGACAGGTACAGCATGGCCTGAACAAAGTCTCAGTGTGGGCAGACAAGAATGGATTTAAGATCAATCCTAACAAAAGCTCTTGCGTTCTTTTTACAAGAAAGAGAGGCCTGGTTCCGGATCCTTCCTTAGAACTGTGTGGACAACGAATACCTATCAGCAAAGAGCACAAATTCCTAGGTGTCATACTTGACTACAGACTCACTTTCGTTCCCCACATTAAATATCTTAAAGAAAAATGTCTGAAAACAATGAACATAATCAAACTTCTATCCCAGACTACATGGGGTAGTGACAGAAAGTGCTTAATGAATCTCTATAAGAGCCTCATCCGGTCACGATTAGATTATGGTGCTGTGGTATATAACTCTGCCGCCCCAAGCGCGCTAAAGATGCTAGACCCTGTTCACCATCTGGGTATCCGTTTAGCCACAGGAGCTTTCAGAACGAGTCCCGTACAAAGTTTATATGCAGAATCGAATGAGTGGTCACTTCATATCCAGAGAACATACATCAGCCAAACATATTTTTTGAAAGTGCACTCTAATCCTGAACATCCCTGTTTTAACACCATCAATGATATGACATATGCTACACTGTTTCGAAATCGTCCTTCCGTAAGACAGCCTTTCTCGCTGCGTGTGAGGGAGCTTAGTGAAGAAATGCACGTTCCGCTCCTCGAGCTTCCCCTAATGCATCCAGCCAAGCTGCTACCTCCTTGGGAGTGGCAGCTCATACAATGCGATATATCTTTCATGCAAGTAACAAAACACACTTCAGACATTGAAATCCAAATGCATTTCCGGGAACTCCAGCACAAACACTCCTGCGCGGATTTCTACACTGACGCTTCGAAGTCACACCATGGGGTGTCTTATGCAGCCGTCGGTTCATCCTTCTCGGAATCGGACGTACTGCATCCGGAAACGAGTATCTTTACGGCTGAGGCCTACGCACTACTGTCGGCTGTGAAGCATATCAGGAAATCAAAACTCCAGAAAGCAATCATATATACGGATTCCCTTAGTGTTGTGAAGACCTTGATGGCATTCTCTAACCACAAAAATCCGGTAATTAACGAACTTTATTCTGCTCTGTGTAAAGCGTATATAGGTAATCAGCATGTCATCATATGCTGGGTGCCAGGTCACAGGGGCATCGAAGGTAACGTTCTAGCGGACCAGATGGCCACGTCAGTTGCATCGCATTCTGCTAATCCCACCGCTGCAGTTCCTGTCACAGACCTGAAGCCCTTCTTACGGAGGAAACTACGGAACCAGTGGCAACGGCTATGGGACGCAGAAACAAATAATAAGCTCCACGTGATAAAGCCACAGTTAGGATTCTGGCCTTCTGTAACAAAATCACGCCGGACAGATGTCCTATTCTGTCGTCTGAGAATAGGACACACATTTGGCACACATAACTTTTTACTCACCGGAAACGAGCCTCCAACCTGTGGTAGATGCGGGGAGAGGCTGACCGTCCTCCACGTCCTTCTGGAGTGTCGGAAAGCCGAATCCGAAAGAAAGAAACATTTTGCCTTAGCATACCGCCAGCACATCCCCCTTCATCCAGCAATGTTACTAGGCCCAGAACCGCTGTTTGACTCCAGCGCAGTCCTGGGCTTCCTGAAAGATGTTGTATTACATGTTATTAGCCCCACACACTCGTAGCGTCTCCTCTTTCCAGAGGATGCCGCTGTGATAAATTTTTTTATGTAGCACATGCCTCTGGGCCCTTGTGTCTCAAGGGCTCTAACGAGGCAGTGGTGCTCTAGTGAATTTTAGAATCTTATATATTTTATATTTTGCATCATTCTTTTACGATGGATTTTAATGTACATAGTATCCGTCATTAGTCATCGCCATAATTTTATAGCACGCAGATTTTACGCACTTTACAGCGACTATTTTTAGGCCACTTTACAGCCAAGTCACATCTTCCATATTACATCGTTAACACTACCACTTGTCATGGCGCTCTTTGGCCAAACCTGGCCCTTGCGCCATAAAACACTACACATCATCATCATCATTAAAGACAACACTTAAGCAACTCGATCCTGTCTATCACTTAGGTATCCGCCTAGCTCTTGGTGCCTTTAGGACGAGCCCCGTCCAAAGTCTATACGCAGAATCGGATCAGTGGCCGCTGAATTATCAACGTACATATCTTGGAGTCACCTATGCAATAAGAATCATGTCACTAAAACACCACCCATGCAAAGCACTCATAAGTGATCAGTCCACAAACCAGTTGTACTTAAACAGGCCTTCACACGCCCCACCGTTCCCGTTGGCAGTAATATCTGTTGCGGAAAAACTCGGAGTACTTTTCACAGATCTACAGGAAAGTGACAATGCTGAACCTATTCCACCCTGGGAACAATGTACAGTTACCTGTGACTTGTCCTTTAGAGAACTGAACAAAAAGAGTTGTCCAAGTGCCCTCATCCAGCAACATTTCTTGGCCCTTGAAGACAAGTATAGGTCAACGGCATTTTTCACTGATGCTTCGAAGTCGGCAACTTCGGTATCATGTGCAGCCCATGGTCCAAACTTCTCCAACGCGAAAACCTTACATAACCATAGCAGCATTTTTACAGCCGAAGCGTATGGTATCCTGATCACTGTTGAATACATAGTGCAGCACAAGATACAAAAGTCCATAATATACACAGATTCCTTAAGTGTTGTCACAGCCCTGTCCTGTGGCAAAACAAGCCGAAACCCTGTATTAAACATGCTCCTTAAACACATTCACCTGGGATATAAACAAAGCCTAGCTCTTGTTGTATGCTGGGTGCCAGGACACTCTGGGATTGCAGGCAATGAAATGGCAGACAAGAATGCTGGACAAGCGGCTCATCGGGATATTATTGATGTAAGCTGGGTACCTGGTGTAGATATGAAACCTGCTGTACGAAAGGTGCTTCATAACCATTGGCAAGCTGAGTGGGACAAGCAAGTGGAAAATAAGCTGCACCTGCTTAAACCGCGATTAAGCAAACCTTTCCCACTGAAGCTTGATAGGCACACCGAAGTCGTCCTAGCACGACTCAGAATAGGACACACTTATGGCACACACAAACACCTATTGACTGCTACTGACCCCCCGACGTGCACACGCTGCGGTGAGAACTTAACCGTCCTACATATCCTCATTCAATGTCCCGAACTTCACCAAGAGCGATTAGCTCATTTTAAGGAACTCTACACACACCATATACCACCCCATCCCTCAATGTTCTTATCAGAAGATGCACTTTTTAACTTTAAAAGAGTGCTTAATTATCTTGCTCAAGCTAACTTTCTAGATATCATCTCATTCCATGCTAACCATCAGACTGTGCCTCACAGGTGTAGTACAGTCTGATGCACATAAGTATGTCCGAGCTCTTGCACTTCTTGCGTAGGCAAGAATTGCACAGCAAGGGACTCGGGCAATCCGCAACAATTTACCATGTGTCCCTATAACCTATAATTTTAGAGTTCATCCACCAGTATTTATAGATTTCTTTTACGTGTAGGCCTCTATACAGCCTCTATTTTAAGTCACAGCACCAAATCCACAATTTTACTAAACAAAAACATATGTCCTGGCGCTCTTTGGCCTTAGATGCCCTTGCGCCATTAAACTCCAATCATCATCATCATCATCATAGATGCACGAGGACGTCTTGTCGAAAAGTTCCTTTTTTCTTCTGGTGCTTGTCTGTTGAATAGAAAGGAACACACATATTACTCTCTTACAAACAGAACCTATTCTTCCATAGATCTTAGCATAGTCTCGCCGTCTCTACTGCCTGAGCTTGAATGGGAAGTTAACGACAACCCTTACGGAAGCGACCACTTCCCTATACTGCTAAGATCTCCAAAAGAAAACGAATATCCACCACACGCTCCTAGGTGGAAGATTGAGACAGCTGATTGGGAGAAATTTCAATCTCTTACTAGTATCTCATGGGCTGAGCTGTCTTCGTTAGGAATTGATGCTGCAGTCGAGTTCTTTACAGCCTTCATAATAGATGTCGCATCAAAATGCATATCCGAAGTAAGTGGTTTGGCATGCAAACGACGTGTACCGTGGTGGAACGGCGAATGTAGGATCGCTCGTAAGAATCAGAACAAGGCATGGGGGTTGCTGCGCGCCTCCCCCACTGCGGAGAATCTTATAAATTTTAAAAAAGTAAAATCCCAAGGCAGGAGAACCCGCCGACAGGCCAGACGAGAAAGTTGGCAGAACTTTCTATCGAGTATTAACTCGTTCAGAGATGAGGCGAAAGCCTGGAACAGGGTCAATAGGATAAGAGGACGACAAGCATATGCACTGCCTTTGGTTAACACAGAAGGCGATACACTGCAAGATCAGGCCAACTCACTCGGAGAGCACATTGAGAGTGTATCAAGCTCAAATCATTATTCGGAATCCTTCCTAAAATATAAACAAATAGAAGAATGTAAGCCACTCATGAGAAAATGTCAACAGAGTGAGCCTTACAACCGTCCTTTCAGCATTGCCGAATTGAGAGCTGCCTTGAGCGCATGCAAGAGCTCCGCACCAGGATCTGATAGAATCATGTACGAAATGCTGAAAAACTTACACAATGACACACAAGTAACACTACTTACACTTTTCAACACTATCTGGGACGCAGGGTACCTTCCGACCACATGGAAAGAAGCCATTGTGGTCCCTGTTTTAAAACAAGGCAAAGATCCTTCCTCAGTGGCAAGCTACCGCCCGATAGCCCTCACAAGTTGCATGTGTAAGGTATTTGAAAAAATGATAAATCGGCGACTGATCCATTTCCTTGAACAGAACAAAATGCTTGATCCCTATCAGTGTGGCTTCCGAGAAGGGCGCTCCACAACCGACCATCTTGTACGTATTGAGGGAAATATCCGAGACGCATTTATACATAAACAGTTCTTCCTCTCGATATTTCTCGATATGGAAAAGGCGTATGATACAACGTGGCGATACGGCATCTTGCGAGACTTATCGGAAATGGGCATTCATGGTAATATCTTCAATGTAATAAAAAGCTACTTGTCCGATCGTACCTTCCCGGTGAAAGTCGGCAATGTGCTGTCACGTCCTTTTACACAAGAAACTGGTGTACCCCAGGGAGGCGTGCTCAGCTGCACACTTTTTATTGTTAAGATGACAACGCTTCGTGCTTCCTTACCAGCGGCCATTTTGTATTCTGTCTATGTGGACGACATTCAAATAGGCTTCAAATCCTGTAACCTCGCAGTATGCGAGAGACAGGTACAGCATGGATTGAACAAGGTGTCAGGGTGGGCAGAGAAAAATGGTTTTAAAATCAATCCTCAAAAGAGTTCTTGCGTGCTGTTTACAAGGAAGAGAGGCCTGTTTCCGGATCCTTGCTTGGAAATGTGTGGACATCAGATACCTGTAAACAAAGAGCACAAATTTCTAGGTGTTCTACTCGACAATAAACTTACTTTCGTCCCACACATTAAACATCTTAAAGAAAAGTGTCTGAAAACAATGAACCTAATGAAACTTCTATCCCAGACTACGTGGGGTAGTGACAGGAAGTGCCTAATGAATCTCTATAAGAGCCTCATCCGGTCACGATTAGATTATGGTGCCGTGGTATATAACTCTGCCGCCCCGAGCGCACTAAAGATGCTTGACCCTGTTCACCATCTAGGTATCCGCTTAGCCACGGGCGCTTTCAGAACAAGCCCGATTAAAAGTTTATATGCCGAATCGAATGAATGGTCTCTCCACCTACAGAGATCATACGTTAGCTTTACATATTTCCTTAAAGTACGCTCCAATCCTGAACATCCATGTTTTCATAACGTTACCGATATGACGTGCGCTACACTTTTCAGCAATCATCCCTCCATAAGACAGCCTTTCTCGCTGCGTGTGAAGCAGCTTAGCGATGAAATGCATGTCCCGCTCCTCGAGCATCGCTTAATGCACCTAACCAAGCTCTTACCTCCTTGGGAGTGGCATGTGATACAATGTGACATATCCTTTATAAAAGTTACAAAGCACGCTCCTGAGGCCGAAATCCGAATGCACTTCCTAGAACTCCAGCAAAAGCACTCCTGCGCAGAGTTCTACACAGACGCTTCGAAGTCAAATGCCGGGGTATCCTATGCAGCCGTCGGCCCATCGTTTTCGGAATCTGATGTACTGCATCCGGAAACAAGTATCTTTACGGCCGAGGCCTACGCACTACTCTCTGCTGTAAAGCACAGAAGAAAATCGAAACTTCCGAAAGCAGCGATCTATACAGACTCTCTCAGCGTCGTGAAGGCCTTAATGTCACTCAGCAAACATAAAAATCCCGTATTTAATGAGCTATATTCGGTCTTCTGCAAAGCGTACTCATCTAACCAGAATATCATAATATGCTGGGTCCCTGGCCATAGGGGAATCAAAGGTAACGTTCTGGCGGACGAGATGGCCACGTCAATCACTTTGCAAGCTGTTAACCCTACCGCTGCAGTGCCTGTCACAGATCTGAGGCCTTCCTTGCGAAGGAGGCTGCGAGATCACTGGCAACACATGTGGGATGCGGAAACGGATAATAAGCTCCACCTGATAAAACCACAGTTAGGATTCTGGCCGTCTACTACAAAATCGCGCCGAACGGATGTCCTATTCTGTCGTCTCAGAATAGGACACACGTTTGGCACCCATAATTTCCTACTCACGGGAAGTGAGCCTCCAGCCTGTGGGAGATGCGGAGAGAGGCTGACCGTCCTCCATGTCCTCCTGGAGTGTCGGAAAGCCGAATCTGACAGAAAGAAACATTTTCCGTTAGCATACCCGGCAGCATATTCCCCTTCATCCTGTAATGTTACTCGGCCCAGAACCGCTCTTCGACACTAACGCAGTCCTAAGTTATCTGAAAGATGTTGTGTTGCATGTTATTAGCCCCACATGTTCGTAGCGTCTCCTCTTTTCAGAGGATGGCGCTGTGATAGTTCTTTCGTGTAGCACGTGCCTCTAGGCCCTTGTGTTTCAAGGGCTCTGGCGAGGCAACAGTGCTCCAGACATTTTTACCATCTCATATATTTTCTATTCTGCATCATTCTTTTACGATGGATTTTAATGTTTCATAGTATTCGTCATCTGTCATCGCCATAATTTTATAGCAAGTAGATTTTACGCACTCTACAGCGACTATTTTTAGGCCACTTTACAGCCAAGTTACATCTTCCACAACACATCGTCAACATCACCACTTGTCATGGCGCTCTTTGGCCAAGCCTGGCCCTTGCGCCACAAGACACCACATATCATCATCATAAATATATACGAATAACGAAGCAAATGTTACAGCAATAAAAACATTTACATATCAATAAAAGTAACAAATATTGGTGCAATGTTTTAACAAAGATATTGTCTTTGCCCAATTACAATCCAACGTGATGCAGTCAGATCCAGTCATCCAGCTCCAGCCGCAGCATTTTCGTGTTCTAGCCTGGCTGGCCCAGTTTTTCGCGGACATGGGTCCTCGAAGGCAGTATTTGGGTCCCATGAACAATGCTGATGGCCTCCCAAGATCCACGACAACGTACCTTCAAAAGCGCACGATGCCACAGTGCCATTCCTATCAAGCCGTGCGCAAGACAACGATGATGCGGTGTCGGCGCAAGGTGATGCAAGACGATAGCTGTGAACCTGAGAACGACTCAGAAATCCTTAGGCGCAACTGTCCTTACCAGCAAATACTGAGAACGTCGATTATTTATCTGCAAAGGATTTGCTGGCACTGAGCTTTTCGCTGGAGTTTGGCTTGTCGTGCAAGGTAGTTGAAGTTCATCGCGCACATACATGATAGGCACGACATTCCATCGTCAAGGTACCCGTTCAAAAAACAAGTAATAGGAAATATCAGTGAGGCCCTGTTCCATTTTCACTGCACCTTGCATGAATTTACTGGCGGAAACATTGGGTGATCAGCAAAAACGCGATAGTCTGCAGGTCCGCTGCTCTGTCTGTAAACGAAACTACGGCGGGCGGAATTTGGTGCTAGACGGTCACCTTTTTGTCACCTTGCCTATTGTGGAGGAACTTTCTTCGCTTATCTCCGAGAAACATACGGCAAATGCGCTGGTTAAATGGCTGCGGTCCATTCAATAAGTACGGACCGACACAGACATGAACGAAGCATCTGACATTGCGCATGGTTGCCTGTACAGGAAGCTGAGACATAAATAGAAAAGGCATGACCTGGCGCTCACAATCAATGGTGACGGCAGCTCAGTATTTAAATCATCAAATTTTTCCATTTGGCCGATACAGCTGACTGTCATTGAGCTGCCACCGAAGATGCCATACAAAAATGTCGTCGCAAGTGCCTTATGATACGGTCAGTCCACCCCAACATGACGCAGCTTCTCAACAGCTTTGTCCAAAAAATGAGGGACCTTGCCAATGGTGGTGTGAGGTGAATGGCTGGCACTGAAATAATTCATCCTGAGGTGAGTAGAATTATTTGCGTAACGCTTTTCACTCATGGCAGTTTGCACAAGTGCTCCTTCGTTAACATACAAGTAGCTAATGTAAGACGTTAGGTATCAGACAGATACCTAAGTTTGTTTGCCTGCTAAGGAAGGATACGTGACAAACTTAAGGTGGCATAAATGATTTCCATGCTTTACAGGGCTGAAGCTTCTAGAGTCGGGGCTTGACCAAATGTGTTTTAAAAATAGAATGTCTCTTTAACATGAAAACAACAGTCACCATGACCTATGTGCTTGCTGCCGGTGTTCTGCCTCAGCTGTTGTGCTGATGTTCCGGCTCGAGCATCGCTCCCGAATTTCACCCATTACAATGAGTATTACAGTTGCGGGTGGTTCCTGCATCGTGGAAAGACAGTGGATGGTGAGCACAGCAGGTGAGAAATTTTGCCATTTTATGAGTGGCTATTATTATTTAGGCGCAGGTAGCTCTCACATTTTCATTGCCACTTTCAGGCTTCTTATTGTGAACAAATGTATGCAGACTGCTATGAACAGCCTGCCGGGGTAACGACCTACAAAATTCTCCCAGCCAGCCGCAGCTGCGGGGGTGGCGATATTCGGAGAATCAGACCTTGTAACGCGCCCGGCTCGCTGCGATGACTCGCTCTGGGACAGCAACATTATGCCGCGTTCCCAAGTGAGCGCCGCCTTTATGGCTAAACGCGGTCGGCGGGTCAAGTATTGTTCGTGGATTCGCCGTCACCGTCACGGCTTATTTGAAGCGCTGGAAATCCTGGGAGAAGTGTTGCGGCCGTCTCACCGGGCTTTGAAGTCATGGACAGACGCGGTGGCCATTGTCTGCGGAGTGGACTCTGGAATAAAGAGGCGCCTGCTCGGGGCAGCACCGTGTCTGGGAGAACCCGCTCACCTCGGCGTGGTCAGTGAAATATGTGCGAAATGTGTGTAAACCCTTCCCCTCAAAGGCGGGTCGTCTGCGATTACTTTGAAGGCTCCGAATTGGTAGCAGGTTGAACGGCCGTTTTCCCTCACCTAGGGATCTGGGGAGGACAGAGTGTACTTGAGGAGCCGTTGGCGGCTCCTCACGGTGCATTCCTCTTTCAGTCATGGTAGACTGATAAATTATAACGTTCTCATGTAAATACTGTAAATAAATCCCATATTCGTCGTTCTCGATGTGAACAAGTCTCTCCCTTCAACAACGTCCTCAGCGTGGATACGTTGGACGACGGCATGGGCCAGCTACAATCTATTTCATGCCCGACCCCAGCCATTACAAGACGGACATTTTAAACGTATTATTGTATTACTTCTCACAATTTATTTTTACTCTCTGAAAATGCTGCCTTTTAAACATCTACAATACATAATCACACGTGAACGTTACAAGGTAAATCCTATGTTAGTTGAAATCCACAATAATCAGGTTTAATGTTCTTGGGCAGTAACTGCATTGGCCATTCACTGCACTGGTTTGGTATAACTATGGCATTCTGCTGCCGAGTATGGAGGTGGCAGATTCAATTGTCGGTTGTGGCAGCAGCGTTCCGGTGTGGGCAGAAAGCAAAAATGTTCATTTACGGTGGTTTGGCTGTGTGTTAGAAGAAAAGCTGAGCTTGTCAGAACTAATCCGAGATGTTCACTGCAGAGTCTCTCATAAACCAGTGTGCAATTTCACTTGTTAAGCCCCACAGTATTATGTAAGCGTAGAGGCAAGAACTTTCATGTGCCATTTGCACTCTTACAGCTTTTTCAAAAAGGAACTGTAAAGTATCCTATGGATAGAAACGTGAAGCATGAAAGAAACGCAGAAAACACGAAGAAACACACGAAGAAGGCGTGTTTTGTGTACCAAGTACAAAAAGGTGTGTACAGGCCCAACTCCTCTCATTAACCTGCCATACTTGCATGTAATCTGGGGCCCCAGATTACATGTATTGTGTCCTGTTGGGGGTATCACGGCATTTTACAGCTTTAGCTGTCTGCTGTGAATGAGCCATATTACATTAACTCGCCACTAGTTTTTCAGTTATCCATGAGCACCTATGTGCAACAAAGCCCCATCTCTGTGTGTCGCGTTTCCCTCGGTTTCTTTCAGTATGAAAATATTGGAAAGCGTCTGAATGGCAGCAGCGGTCCTGCTTTTCATTACCATGCCTTGTGGGGCTTTTTTGCCAGCACAGTTTTTAAGGACTTTTCACTTTTCGTATAAGCTAGTGCACTGCTGCTGCAAGACAGAGTGACCATGGACGATATTACTACTAGTACGAAGTGCCTTGTACGGTTTGTAGTTGATGTGCAGTTCTTTATGGTGAAAAGCATGTGACAAACAATGTAGGCCAGCTACTGCACATCCCAAAGCGTGTTCTGCAAGGTCCCCTTTGGGCACACTCTTGCTTCAGTTTTGAGGCCCAGATTGGTCACCTTAAAGAGCTAGTAATGTCAGTCAAAGGTGTGCCTATTCAAATTGTCGAACGCATCATGATGACCAGCAACTATAAGAGTTTGAGTGCACAAGCCAGTCCACATACTTTGTGATTTTTGGCAGAGCCTAGCCACTGCAATACCAATCCCGTTCTCGTTGTGAGCAAGCCACGAGTTGTCAAAGCCGTTGCTCAGCTTTGTTCCTAACCATCTTTGCAACATTATCTGTGGACCTGTTGTAGAGCATGACCGAGTCATTGTAGCAGGGAGCAGTACTCAAGGCCAAACAAAAGAGACAGCACCGCTTTTGTAACAGGCTAAGGAAAATGCCTCAAAATCCAACACATTGTTTTGTTCAAAGATCTGAGCGGCTGCGTAGAAATATTTATTGTGGCACGTAGGTTCTGTTCTGAACGTGCCTGTAATACAAATCATGTAATGGAATCTCGGAGAGCAGAGCAGGAAACTTTAGTTGAATTATCAACAGATTTTAGCCCATGCACATACGTGCAGTGTGGCGGGAAAATAATATTTTTAAGGCTAGCGCAGAAAACACTGTTGGCGAGCTGACGTGGGAGTAGTGCATGTATCAATTTACAGGTAGACGCCTTCGTAGAAAAGTTTTGTATTAATTCTAGCACTATAGGGAGCTTTTCAGGAGTAAGCTCACAATTAGCGCAAGACTTCTGTTTAGAAATCCAAGTAGGGCCGTTACGGTTGCTAGATAAAATGCGTTGGAAGATTATGGCGACAATGAAGCGAATGTGGCTTATATTAATGGAAGCATGTCCAGAGCACAGTTTTGTTTAAAAGTCATGACCTTGACAGATTGGACAATTCCTGTAAAATGTTTTTCATGGCATTCTGGCATTACCGCTGCTGCTGTATTGGGTGCCATGGGTAGCATTACGCTTTGCATTGCGCTGCATTAGGCCCTACTACAATTGGTACCTGCTCCCTTTCAACAATCAAATATAAAATTTCATTTATAGCATTTTCTAGACGTTCGAAATGTTGTAGAGACAGCTTCGCGTTTTGTCCTTGACAATTTTAATTGTTCGAATTAAACGTTGTACACAGTGTAGTATTCTTCAACAATGACTGTCCAATAGCCAAATAGAAAGATACGTTGTACATATACAACCTTATGGTTGGGAGATGTCATACTTGTTCACCATTAGCTGGGGGGGGGGCGTCATTCTTATAGAGCAGCTAAATTAAGAATTATGACAATCATAAGGTTGCATTCCTTACAGCTGCACATCTAAATTTATAATGTAAGTAAATTCGAACTTGGGAGGTTATTTACGTGCAGTACAAAAAACTGGATGAAATGTTCTTGTAATTAATTTTTGATACTGTAACTTGTGTGATTCTTCAGTTCTTGTTTCTTTCTATATCTGTTTGAGAGTTTTCTAATTATATTTACATATTATTATGTAGCTAGTTTATGGCTAACCTGCTTTGCTTGAATATGTGGGCTTAAAATGTTGGTGACCTTCCTGGTCACTCTTTCAATGACCTCAAAAGCGACATTAAAATCGGGCTTTCATTCTCTCACCATGTCTGGGCAGTTTGCAAGTCCTACTTCATAAGCTACACACCCGCCTTGGGTATTAATGAAAGTGCCAGCAAGCTTACCTGCTTGCCTTCTCATTGGAACAGTGTTGTCGTAAGTTGAAAGGAAATTCCTTTTAAATGACATTTCCCTCTAGCTTCGTGCTAACACGTCTCTTTTGTTAAAATGTTTTGACACTGTTTTGAGCCGGTGTTATGTTGCATACCCTTAGCATTGAAGTTATGTAGTAAAATGGATTCTCCTTACCTTAAATTTATTTATTTATTTATTTATTTATTTATTTATTTATTTATTTATTAAGTACTGTCGGTCTAGGTACAGAGCTTAGGCAGGAGTGGGTTACCCATGTTTTCATACATACACAGATATACAACAAACACATATAAATACATACAGCAATGAATGTTAGGAATTCGAAGATTGTAACAAAAAGCTTAGTTAGTCAGAGCACTGTACGGCAAAGTTGCAAAAATAAAGGACTATATATACAGAATGACTTCTAAAAAATTTGCATCAAGGCATATATATTACATCAAAGTTGTTTGTTATGGAAGCGAAAGCATGTAAATAAGACGATACTTTCGGGCATTCGACTACAGCTGCTGGAAGTGAAATACAGTTGTTTATACTTCTTGCAAAACGAATGTCGTAATAAGTTGGTGTGACATGAAAGCTATGGTGTACTGGAATGGGGCATTGTGCCGTCCGCACAGGAAAACAATGCGAGGACCGGGGACGCTTCTGCGATGACGCCGCCAGAGCGGCGCGCGAAATTTGAATTTGTTAGACCGGGATTCGAGTTGGTTTAAGAAGAAAACTCTTTTTTACAGCGTGTTGCTGGTTTAAAGCTTCTGTTACAATTTGTGGTTGGCCAACTACAAATTAAATAAACAAAAGTGTGCAATGCGTATGTAGACAGTGTGCGATTGTAGTAGTCAAGAAACACTTACTTACTGCGTGATCTTACTTATTCTTATATTACGGGGTTTTACGTGCCACAACCACTTTCTGATTATGAGGCACGCCGTAGTGGAGGACTCTGGAAATTTCGACCCCCTGGTGTTCTTTAACAGGCACGTAAATCTAAGTACACGGATGTTTTCGCATTTCGCCCCCATCGAAATGCGGCTGCCGTGGCCGCGATTCGATCCCGTGACCTCGTGCTCAGCAGCCCAGCACCATAGCCACTGAACAACCACGGCGGGTTGATCTTACTTGAGTCCGTGTAAATGGCACATTTTGTGGTCTTCTATGTGAAAAAATAGCTGAAAACACGGCATAACATTATGGCATAAAATGATCAACGAGTTTGGCTATATAAGACGATGAAACAAATAACGTGCATTCACAGCACTATGTATTGCTAATCGTATTCACACAGTGAGCAGGCGGCTAGAAACGCAGCTTTTTTGCTCTATGAAACACTGAGTTTGCAGAATGCAACAGAAGGAGATTGTTAATTAAAAGTATTAAAAAGACATTTCAGACCACAAACAATGGGAAAATGAATTGCAAGAGAATTCAGGTTTCTGCAGCGATCGTCTGCTACATATGATGGAAGCTCTTCTACCCGCAAGATTTGCAGCTGTGCCCACCTCAGTCTCTTGACCGTATGGATCTACGTTTTATTTATTCCTGTTATTAAATTGCATTTCTCAACGTGTGCACAAGGTTATGAAGCAGAAAATTTGGAGAAAAAGGAAGAGAGAGAATATGGACAGTACCTTTCTTGTGCCGGGGTGCACGAACGGCTGCAGGTGTTGCAAGGAAAGGTGGTCGCTTTTTCGGGTACCCAGGGAATTCGAACGCCCTGAAATCTGGTCTAAAATTATTCAGAGACCTGACAGGGAGCTTGATGGAGCCTGAACAATATGTGAGAGTCACTTTGATCCATGCTACATTGAGCGGACGTACAAGACTGCAGTCAATGGCGAAATTGTGGAAATCCCACTAGGGCAGCCGCTTTTGAGGAAGGACGCTGTTCCATCAATGTTTTTCGGAGAGTCAAAGTGCACGGTAAGTCGACAACGAGGGAAGAGGAAAAATGAAGACTTGGATGAACAAGTGCCAGCAAAACGAAGGCGGCGTGATGTAGCGGAGCAAAATGAATTGACGTAGCCTGACAACGGCTCCAGCATGTGATCAAACTAGTGAGACACAAAGTGAACTTATGCGATTTCCTGATCTCAAAACGCCGCATGCATGGACAAGCGTCGAACTATCAATATATCCCAGCTTCATTATATGTGGAGAATGTAAACTCTACGCTGCAGAAACCGCACTAAGCCGATTAGCTTAGTGCGCAGTCTAAAGCAGATGAAGGTATCGTTGTGGCTGAGGTTCACTTGGGAGGCAAGAAGTTTGAGCGAGAGGTTGTTGCCCCAGAAGAAGCTGAGGCGTTGCTTGACGACGTCGCCAAGTTGAAGCTGTGTCCTGGTGTGGGAATTCAACCTGTGGCTGGAAAGTGTGCATGCTTCAACGGGACATTTCTTTCACAAAGATGCTTTCTTCATATAGACACAAATTTAGACACCCCACGCATTTACTGAAAATACGAGCGCACGTTGGTGCTAAATCAGCTTTTCCGAAAAAAGTGGAGAAAGGCTACCAGCAAGAAAAGTAGTGTAATTCTACATACCCTGAGACGTATAAACTCTAGATTGAAAAAAAGATGAGCCTCAGCCAAATGAAAACCAAGAATGAGCTTGTAACTGATAAAGCGCTTGTATGCAGAATCGAACGTGTACCACAAGAACAGCAAGCTGGCGTTCGAGTATGCTTTGAAACAGCTCGCGGAAAATCAAGGAAAGGTATGAGATATAAAAGTGAGTGGCTGCTCGAGTGCGTATTAATGCACATAGGAGCCCGAAGCTGTACGAACACTTGAGGCGTTACGAGATCTTGGCACTACCAGAACGAAGCTACATAAAAAAAGCAGTGCAGCACTTCAAGAGTGGTTTTGGCTTCAACCCTGCTGTTTTCAAAACATTGAAAGAAAGAAAATACTAAAGAAGCGGACGAGTTCAGCCGATATGGTGCAATAGTGTTCGTCGAGATGAAGTTAAGTGAGCACGTCGATGTGAAATCTTCAGGTATGATATTTCGTACTTTCTTTGCTTAACACGCTTTAAATGACAATCTTATTATTATTACTGGCTTGGATAAACTTATACTGCGTATTATTAAACTTATACTGAGTATCTGTGCTGCACCGTTCATCGGCGACCTGCGCAGATCACTGGGCGCACAGCCAGTGCTCACCGCCACACCACAGCGTCTATAAAAGCCTATCACACACACGCCGAGATCATTGGGCACGACAGCACTCAAGGAATGCAGCCACCCAACAATCCGTTTGTATTCATTCTTCAGCTTGTTCTCGGACTGCTGCTTCACGCCAGTCCTGGCCTTGAACCACCATGAATGACCGGGATAACAAGGATATTCAATGTGACGTATTGCCAGGTGCCGGATATCATGCCGATAACGTCATGGCATTCTGTGCTGCACCGTTCATCGGCGACCTGCGCAGATCGCTGTGCGCACCAGTGCGCAGCGCCACGCTACAGCCCGCCTATAAAAGCCGATCACACGCTAGCCGAGATCATTGGGCACGACAGCACTCGAGGAATGCAGCCACCTAACAATCCGTCTGTCTTCATTGTTCAGGTGAGAAAGCGATACGGAAAATGTATCCGCTCGAGTGACCTATTCTTGTTAGTGCTACCGTGCCCAAGGCTGTGGTATCATGTTTGAACGTGCTGTGCTCATACTGGAGCTTCTATTACTTGGCGGAAATGTCAAAACTAATCCATGCCCCTAAATAAGTCAAGAATTAAAGGAAATAGCTGCAGATATTCAAGGCATTAAGGAAAATCATCTAGCTGAAATCTATAAGAAATTGAACATGTTGACAAGCCTGGTACAAAAAGTCGATTCTTATCAAGAGCAAATACCAGGCATGAATTCGGTAACAATATCAATGCAAAATAAAATCGATTATCTCCCCGCAGGGGCGTCTGCGTCAGCAGGCGTTTGGTGTGTTGCGCCACCACGTACCCGAGCACACGAGGGTTGGACCCTCCCGCGTGTAGCCGTGCGCGGCTTCGCCGTGTCTGGGGAAAAGGGGATCCTGGGGGTTGAGCCGATGCTGGGTGTTTGGACCTTTAAGGCCCCCCGGCGGAGGCAACACACCTCTTTGGCCTCTGCTTCACATAGACGGCACCCCCGGACTGACCCACCCGGGGGAAATCGGCAGTCGCCTTTTCCTGTCCTCCTCTCCAATCTTCGTCTTTCTCTCCCACTTTTCCAACTTTCCTGTCTTCTCTTCACTTCTTATTACTTCCGTATTTCCTGGCGGCTAGGGTTAACCGTGTGTAATATATCCTGCCTTGGGTATATATATATTAGGTTATAGCGGCGATGCATGGCTGGCGTCTGCAGGTATTCTTCCAACCTTGTAGCGTCCCCTTGTTGGGCTCGGTGGTGGGTGGCCACCATCGCCGCCGAATTTCCCTGCTCTATATGGCAAATAACTTTCCTCCGCTACCTGATCGCTCCCTGAAGAGGGGGCGCACCGATGAGACTTTCACTTTCTTTATGCAGCCAAAACAATCTTTTCCAAAATACCACGTTGTACATAGTCAGAACGATAAGAAAACAGTCGGGATGATCTCACCATTTGTTGTAGCTAAATCTCTCACTGAAGCAATTGGCCCAGGCTATAAAGTAACGAAGATGGGAAGTGGCGATCTTCTCCTGGAACTCCGCGACAAAGTGCAGTATGACAAACTGTCGAAAGTTGTAGCATTTGGGGAAATTCCCGTCTCAGTGGGCCCACACCGAACAATGAACACAGTGCGTGGGGTCGTCTCAGAAGATGACCTCCTTGAACTGAGCGAAAGCGAACTGCTTGAAGGATGGCAAGACCAAAACGTAGTCAAAGTTCAAAGAATAACATTGAGGCGAGATGACAAGCAAATACCTACGAAACACATAATCATTACTTTCGGAACCTGCAACCTACCTGAAACAATAGAAACCGGTTACTGTAAGCTTCGCGTGAGACCGTATATCCCAAATCCACGTCGATGTTTCAAGTGTCAGCGCTTTGGGCATGGGTCACAGAACTGCAGACGACGTGCTACTTGTGCGAAGTGTAGCTCTTCTGAACACGCTTCGGACATCTGTACATCAACAAACCATTGTGCCAACTGTGAAGGAGACCACCCCGCCTACTCTCGATCATGCCCTACTTGGAAAAAAGAGAAACAAATCATAGAACTGAAAGTAAAACTGAACCTATCATTTCCAGAGGCACGTAAGCGTTTCGCACTCCAAAATCAGTCCAGTCCTTCCTACACCGATGTGGCGCGCCGGGGGGCAGCGCTACATCTTCAGGCGGCCGCGCAAGTCACACGGAGTGTGACGGCGGTTACGCCATCAGCCCCCCTGGCGGGAGCAGCCACGGCTCTTCCGCCCCCGACGACGAAGGGCCAGCAGACCTCCGAGCCTGCCGGTCCCAGGGCCACTGCTCGCGCAGACAGGCCCGAAAAACCCCCGCGCGTGCCCGCTGAGCGGGCGTCATCCAGCGCCTCTGACGAGGCGATGGATGTAACAAAAACTTCTCCGGCGTCTCAGACGCCGAAAGAACGGCGTTGCTCCCTGGAGCGCGCCAACAAAAAAGAAATACCCCGCATCAAGGGGCCTGGAAAGGTCCCTTGAACCAACCTAAGTGATATCTCTTGACACACAGCACATAAACACAAACAAGATGGATACACAAATATTACACTGGAACGTGAGAGGCCTGATCCACAACCTCGATGATATCAAAGAACTCTTACACAAATACAATCCAAAGGTGCTGTGTGTTCAGGAGACACATCTTAAATCTACGCAGAGAAACTTTCTTAGGCAATACGCTATTTTCCGGAAGGACCGAGATGATGCTGTTGCATCGTCCGGCGGTGTAGCAATAATAGTAGACAGAGGCGTTGCTTGTCGGCAACTGCAACTCCGAACTCCTCTTGAGGCAGTTGCTATCCAAGCAGTACTATTCAATAAACTAGTTACTATCACGTCCGTATACATCCCCCCAAGTTATCAACTCTCTAGCACAACATTTCAAAGCTTTATTGATGAGCTGCATCACCCTTACATAGTCGTCGGTGATCTAAACGCGCATAACCCACTGTGGGGCGACTCTCGCTGTGATGCGAGAGGACGGCTTGTAGAAAACATCCTGTTCTCTTCAAGTTCCTGCTTGCTGAACAAGAAAAAGCCAACATTTTACAGCTCTACACACAGAACATTTTCTTCGATAGATCTAAGCATAGCATCTAGTACAATTGTGCCATATCTGGAGTGGGATGTCATTAATAACCCTTATGGAAGTGATCACTTCCCCATCGTTCTAAACCTTAAAAAACAAAGTGAGTGTCATGCACATCTTCCTCGATGGAAAGTTGACTCAGCCGACTGGACAAAGTTTCGCAAACTAACACAGCTGCCCTGGAATAATATCTCTGAACTTAGCTTAGACGACGCAGTAGCATACATAACAGCGTTCATTGTTGAGGCTGCATCAGTATGCATTCCCCAAACAAATGGGTTGCCCTCGAAACGACGTATTCCATGGTGGAATGAGGAGTGTAGGGAAGCCAGGAAAAAGCAGAACAAGGCTTGGAGCCTCTTCCGTAACTCCCCAACCACAGAGAATCTGATTAATTTCAAGGCGATCAAGTCGCAAGGTAGAAGAACGCGCCGCCGCGCTAAACGAGAAAGCTGGAAAAACTACATAAGCAGCATTAACTCGTATACAGACGAACGAAAAGCCTGGAACAGGGTTAACAAAATAAAAGGCCGCGAAACTCATCCCTTACCTTTATTAAATACACAAGGAGACACTCTGGAGGATCAGGCAGATTGTCTAGGAGCACATTTCGAGCACATTTCTAGTGCATCTCATTACACAGATACATTCCTAAAATACCAGCGACTAGCAGAACAGATGAAATTGGGTTGGAAGAGCTCATCCAATGAAGCATACAATCGTCCATTTGGAATGGCTGAGTTCCAGGCCTCACTAAACTGTTGCAACAAGTCCGCTCCAGGAAGTGACAGGATAATGTATGAGATGATCAGACACTTACACCCCGAAACCCAAAAAACACTACTGTCACTCTTCAATTCTATGTTCTCCGCAGGATACATTCCGTTTGCCTGGAAAGAAGCAATCGTAATCCCCATTCTCAAAGAGGGCAAGGACCCTTCCTCACCCGACAGTTATAGGCCTATAGCTCTGACAAGTTGTATATGCAAATTATTTGAGAAAATGATTAACCGTCGCCTCATCCATTTTATCGAAAACAACAAGATACTCGATCCCTTACAGTGCGGTTTTAGAGAGGGTAGATGCACAACAGATCACCTTGTCCGCATCGAGACAAATATCCGTGATGCCTTTGTCCACAAACAGTTTTTCCTGTCCGTATTTTTAGATATGGAGAAGGCATACGACACAACCTGGCGTTTTGGAATCCTTCGTGATCTGTCTGAAATGGGAGTTAGAGGCAACTTGCTATGCGTCATTCAGAGTTACCTCTCGGATCGCACTTTCCGTGTTAGAGTTGGTAACGTTCTCTCTCGTCCATTTACGCAAGAGGCTGGTGTTCCACAAGGAGGTGTGCTGAGCTGCACTCTCTTTATTGTCAAAATGAACTCCATTCAGACTGCCATACCACATAGTATGTTTTATTCTGTATATGTAGATGATATCCAGATAGGTTTTAAATCCTGTAATCTAAGTATCTGTGAGCGACATGTACAGCTTGGCATAAATAAATTGTCTAAGTGGGCGGACGAAAATGGTTTTAAGCTCAATCCGAGAAAAAGTACCTGCGTCCTGTTCACTAATAAGAGAGGTATACTGGCGGAACCCGTAATCAATCTCAATGGAGAACAGTTATCTGTGAGCTGTGAACACAAATTCTTAGGGATCCTTCTAGACAGTAAGCTAACCTTTGTGCCACACCTGAAGTATCTTAAGGCAAAGTGCCTCAAGACTATGAATCTTCTGAAGCTGTTGTCACGCACAGCTTGGGGAAGTGACAGGAGATGCCTATTAAAGCTGTACAAAAGTTTAATACTGACACGCCTTGACTATGGCGCCATAGTCTATAATTCTGCAGGACCTAGTACTCTAACAATGCTAGATCCTGTCCACCACTTAGGCATTCGCCTTGCTACAGGTGCCTTTAGGACTAGCCCTGTGCAAAGCCTTTACGCCGAATCTAATGAATGGTCCCTATACTACCAAAGGACATATTTAAGTCTTTCGTATGCCTTGAAGGTAAAATCAGCTGTGGATCATCCATGTCATTCAATTATTAACGACTCCTCCATGGCCAGGCTGTTCCGTAACCGCCCATGTGTCCGGCCTCCTCTGTCCCTCCGGTTGGAAGCACTCTCAGAAAAAACAGGGGTCTCTCTTTTAGAGAATGTCTTAATGGCGCCCTCTCGGCTTCCATCGCCTTGGGAGTGGCAAACTATCCAATGTGACATCTCTTTCTTAGAATTACCTAAACACGCACCTGAGGCTCACATACAGTCACATTTTATTGAACTTAAAGAGAAGTATTCTTGTGACGAATATTACACAGATGCTTCGAAGTCTCCTGCTGGTGTTGCTTACGCAGCTCTGGGACCCTCATTTTCAACATCAGGGCCACTAAACCCACACACCAGTATCTTTACGGCAGAAGCATACGGTGTACTTTCGGCTATTAAACACATAAGGCGCACAAATGTCGCTAAGGCTGTTGTCTTTACAGACTCGCTAAGTGTCGTGAGAGCGCTGATTAGCTTACGAAAGCATAAGAATCCCGTTTTGAATGAGTTGTATAGTTTGTTGTGCTCCGCATATATCTGCAACCAAGCGATTATCCTATGCTGGGTACCTGGCCATAAAGGTATAAAAGGCAACGTAGCAGCTGACGAAAACGCTACGTCAGTGAGTTTTAGCGACACAGATGGAAATATCCCCATTCCTGCCACAGACCTAAAGCCCTTTCTGCGCCGTAAATTGAGGAAACATTGGCAAGCAGAGTGGGATACACAAACATTGAACAAGTTACATATTATAAAACCAAGATTGCGGAATTGGATAAGTGACAAAACAGCACGGTACAAAGAAGTACTTCTTTGCCGATTAAGAATAGGACATACTTACAGTACTCACTCCTACCTCTTAACTGGCGGGGAACCTCCTACTTGTAGTAGGTGCGGCGATGGCCTGACTGTCATCCATGTTCTTATCCAGTGCCCTGCAATAGAAACGGAGAGGAAAAAGTATTTCCCTTCTGCATATCGCGAAAATATACCTCTCCATCCTGCATTTTTTCGTAGTGACGAACCGTTTTTCAAACTGCAAACAGTCTTAGATTTTTTAGACGAAACTGACATCCTGAAAATCATTTGGCCAGGAAATTTTAACACGTGATTACCAGCCCTTGCATTCGAGGGCCGTCTTGATGATTTAATGTAACTGTTGTCTCGTTTTCGTATGTTTTTTATCAAAACACAACTGCCATCGTTCACGTCCATAATTAATCAGTGTCATTGTTTTACTTGCTATATATTGACGTCATCTACAGCGAAAGTTTTTAGGCCCTTATACAGCCATGTCACACCTACCATAATAAATTCACTGTCCACCCCATTCAGAATAAATCCTTTAAATTACCATTTGTCATGGCGCTCTTTGGCCATAACTGGCCCTTGCGCCATTAAAAACCACATATCATCATCAAAATCGATTATCTCGAGAATCATAGCAGACGCTCCAATTTGATATTATACGGACTACCAAAAACCACTGGAAAGACACCCTTGACACTGGAACGTACAGTGAGTAAAGACGTTATCGAAGACCCTCTGGAATTAAAAGCAGTAGCCATCGAACGCATACATCAGATAGGGATAGCAGAGCCTACCAATATTCTGCCTGTAATCTTCAAATTACTAGATTCAAAAGATAAGTACACAATACTGAAAAGGGGGTACATAGTTGAGGACTCTCAGCTATCTATTGCAGAAGACTTTTCAAAACGCGTGCGGGATATCGGAAGAAAACTTTAGAACAGCGCGAAGGTAAACCGAGAAAAGAATGAAAAAGTTTCGCTTCTTTTCGACAAACTATACACTAACAATCGCCCGTATGTTTGGAGCAACGAGCAGGATGACAAAGTGCCGCTTGACAGAAAACGATTCAGAAAGGCGGCAGAAAATTGCCGTGCCGGCAAAGTAGCAAACAGGCCGACTCAGACAATGCTCAGACTGACTCAATATTCATCGATTTCTCTAAAGCATTTTATCGCTTGGCTCACTGTCGCCTCATTTCTAAACTCTCATGCTTAAACCTTGAAGAACTAACAATTTCTTTGATAAGAAACTTTTCGCCTTTTCGAAAGCAGTCCACTGTCACTGACCAGTACTCTTCCCCTTTCAGTAACGTAACATCAGGATTACCTCAGGGAAGTGTCCTTGGACCCTTACTCTTCCTGATTTTCATCAATTACTTGCCATTTAACATTACATCCAGTGTTCGACTATTCGCAGATGACTGCGTTATCTACCGTCAAATCCGCTCCCCCGCTGATCATATTGCTCTTCAACGTGACCTTCAATGCGTCACTAACTGGTGTTTGGATTGGCAAATGACCCTAAACACTAACAAATGCAATCTGATGACATTTACTCGCAAGAAATCCTACTCCATTTTCAGTTACTCACTTGTCGTTATGTGGACATATGGTACGCTTTGTTCCCAAAATAAATTTTCATTACTTTATTACTTCCAGTCCTAAGATGATTGTTGTAACTGCCACTTTCCTGCTAATTGCTTGCCTAGATCTTTTTTTTTTTCAAGTCGTTTCTTCTCGCTCTCAAAGTGTATATGTTTAAGCGCATCTCTTCACTCAACTTTAATATTCCTTGACGCCTTAAGTGTTATCTTTCAGTTCCCTCCTATTTCATGTATAACTGGTTACTTACACGTTCTTCACTGCTAGTATCATGTTAATTAACTGTCATGTGAAAACATGTATTTTTGTTCCTAAACTCAGCTCCCTTCTTATATTGCCATCCCTGGGCAATTGTTTTCTTTTATTTTCCTTTTTTCAATTACTGTTCTGCCTAGATGCGTACTGATACACATGTATACTGTATCGCCCAACTGCGGCGCTCTCAAATGAGATTAGCCGTATTGCAAATAAATAAATAAATATTTTTTTTCTGCACGATTCAACCCTATTGGGTGTCATTGAAGGCTTCGCGTGTCCGCTGCTGCACTTCTCGTCGAAATAAAATGTATTTGCGCTTTCTTTCGTCCAATTTCGATAAGATATTCGAATTCGGAGGGTTGAAAACCATTGTGTACAGATGTTCACTCATTTTTTTCTGGAAAACCTTTCAGCTTCCCTTTAATTGGTTCATGAGCGCGCTGACATGCGACAGCACTGCACTAGTGCATACTTTTTAACTAATTTTCTAATAGCGGAAGGCACACTTCCCCAGCGGCTCTCCCAAGGCTGCAGCAGCAACAAAGGTTTCGTATTTTATTATTACTTCTACTGGAGTTAATGTATATGGCTATTAAACTTGGATTATCACCATGCATACTCATTAGTGTGTGGTAATTTTATATGTTCGTGCTGTTTAGCATATGCCGCTATTTAGGGCGCTGACTGCTGTAGAGAAGTGCTGATCCCACAAACATTTATGCATTTCAGCCCCCTCGATGCTGACAGTGGGCAGCCAGGAAGCTTCTGCCAAACTCCACACTAAGCAAGTGGAAAAAAGCAGCATTGACGGAAGTTTGACCTTTTATTCCTTCTATCCTACATTTTTTGGTACTAGCTGTAAACTTTTTTTCTCCGGCTGACACTCACCGAAGCCTCATTGTTTGGAATATTTGCTCTATTGGCAATCGCATCACGTAGCCGTTCGTGCATTCTTAGCTTGTTAGGTCGAGGAGCAGAGCTGCAGCCAAAGTTCAGAAATATGGCTGCTGAGAGCACTGATAACACGTCTGAAAATTGACGCTTCATTATTACATTTGGTTGTAGTGCACAAAGCTAGCTTGGTGGGGAGATCGCTTATAGTGAGTTTCTTTTCTATCTCTGGATGGCACATTCAAAGGCCGCGTGAATAAGAATAATAATTCATGTGCCTTTGTACACCACGTTTGGCTCTGCGTTTATGTGCCCCTCAATCCACAGGAGGTCCAACTTCCCAGCACCCAGTATTGCCTGCACCACCAAGTATGCTTATACTTGTTCTGGCCTTTGAAGCATGCCTAATAGGGTTCAGTATTTTCAGCTAAATACAGAAAAACTAAATAGAAGGGAAATTTTGTACATTTTAATTCAAATGGCTACCTCAGTCAGCGTGCACTTTCTTGAATACTAATACAGCAACAGCTGCACTTCCTATGCATTCTCACATTTCTGCCCAGCTATAGCAAACTGTGTTATTCACTTTCAACATGTACCACCATGTTACCTATATTTGGGCTTTCTCGTTGGCTATCCCCCGCAGGGGCGTCTGCGCAAGCAGGCGTTTGGTGTGTTGCGACACCACGGACCCGAGCACACGAGGGTTGGACCCTCCCGCGTTTAACCGTGCGTGGCTTAGCCGTGTCCGGGGAAAAGGGGATCCTGGGGGTTGAGCCGATGCTGGGTGTTCGGACCTTTAAGGCCCCCCGGCGGAGGCAACACACCCCTTTGGCCTCTGCTTCACGTAGACGGCACCCCCGGACTGACCCACCCGGGGGAAATCGGTAGTTGCCTTTTCCTGTCTCTCTCTCCCTACAACCTTCGTCTTTTCCTTACTTTCCACCTTTCCTGTCTCCTTCTCATTTCTTTATTACTTCCGACCTTCCTGGCAGCAAGGGTTAACCTAGTGTGAGTAGCCAACCTTGGTTATATCATATTAGGTTATAGCGGCAACGTACAGCTGGCGTTTGCAGGCCTGTTTTTCAGGCCCTGCAGCGTCCCCTTGTTGGACTCCATGGTGGGTGGCTAGCGTTGCTGCCGAAATTTCACATATATTTATGGATAGCTCCTTTCCTCCATTCCCTGATCGCCCTCAGAAAAGAGGGCGCACCGATGAAGTTTTTCAGTTTTTCGGACGCCAAGTCCACAACTTTCCACGTTTCCATGTAGTTCACTCGGAAACACCAGGCAAACCAGTACGCACCATTTCACCTTTCATTGTATCAAAGACCCTGACTGATGTTTTTGGAGCCGGTTATAAGGCGACCAGGATGGCAAGCGGTGATCTCCTCCTGGAGCTCCGCGATAAGAAGCAATACGAGAAACTGCCTAAGCTAGTGTCATTTGGGGATAACCAACTAACAGTAACCCCGCACCGTACTATGAACACCACCCGCGGCGTTGTGTCGGACGATGACATGCTAGAGCTCACTGAAGCTGAACTCTTGGAGGGCTTCAGTGAACAGAACGTCATAAATGTTAAGCGAATTAAGATCAGGCGAGACGGTAAAGAGATCAATACGAAACACCTGATACTCACTTTCGGTTCAAGTGTCCTCCCCGAGTCCATCGAGGCCGGTTATATCAAACTTCGTGTTAGGCCATACGTGCCCAATCCTCTCAGATGCTTTAAGTGCCAAAGGTTCGGCCACAGTTCACAGAACTGTCGAGGCCGGCTGACATGTGCCAAGTGTAGTGACACTGAACATTCCTCCGAAACATGCCAGAAGACTCCACATTGTGTCAACTGTGATGGCGAGCACGCCGCATACTCGCGCGCCTGTTCGTCCTGGAAAAGAGAAAAAGAGATTGTGACAATCAAAGTCAAAGAAAATATATCTTTCAAGGAGGCACGTAGGCGGGTGTCATACCTGTCTAAGAGCAGCTTTGCCGATGTGGCGCGTAAGGGGGCAGCGTCACAACGGCCTCCGGCGGCTGTCCGACCCACAGGCAGTGAGTCGGCAGTTACGCCATCTGCCCCCGCGGCGGTTGCAGCTACCGCTGCTCCGTCTACCCAGCCGACGGGGCCAACGACCCCGAAGGTGGGCGCAGCCGAGGCTGCTTCACCCTCCCCCGCCCCTTCTAGCGCTGGCAACGGCCGGCGCAGCCAAATCCCCCAGGGAACCCCATCGACCTCCGGGCTGGTGGGCTCAGGGGTCTTGCCCTCCAAGGCGGGACCTTCCCTGGTAACTTCTCGCTCGCAAGAGCACGTGTCCGGCGCCTCACAAGAGGCAATGGACACTACACCTACCCCCAAGGCGCCCCAAGCGCCTAAGGAGCGGCGAGGTTCCCTCGAACGCTTCAAAAAGAGTAAAACCCCGGTTACAGGGCCTCGAAAGGGCTCTGTAATCTAAGACATCCCTTCCGTTTCCGTAAACACAGCACCAATTAAATATAAAATATGGATACACAAATCATTCAATGGAATGTCAGAGGTCTTCTTAGGAATCTTGATGATGTGCAAGAACTCATCCATACACACAATCCAAAAGTGCTGTGTTTACAGGAAACACACTTAAAATCTATACACACACACTTTCTCCGAAAGTATGTTACATTTCGTAAAGACCGCGAGGATGCTGTCGCATCATCTGGCGGTGTAGCCATTATTGCTGACAGAACTGTAGCGTGTCAGCAATTAAAACTCCAAACGGCCCTGGAGGCCGTGGCCGTTCGAGCCGTACTTTTAAATAAACTCATTACCATCTGCTCTTTGTACATACCACCACATTATCAGCTTCACAGACGCGACTTAGAATCATTAATAGATGAGCTCCCAGAACCCTATATGATTCTCGGTGATTTTAATGCACACAGCAGTTTGTGGGGCGATCCACGCTGTGATGCGCGAGGTCGCGTCATTGAACAGATGCTTTTCTCTTCTGGAGCATGTCTCTTGAATACAAAGGAGCCCACATATTTTAACCTAGCCAACAAGTCATACTCTGCCATAGATCTTAGCATTTTATCGCCGACGCTTTTACCATATTTTAAATGGAATGTGGTTAACAACCCATATGGGAGTGACCACTTCCCAATAACCCTAACTACGCCGAAACAAGATAAACTTGCCCCGCAGGTCCCTCGGTGGAAGATTGACACAGCCGATTGGGAACGGTACAGATCTCTTACACAAATGACTTGGACTGAGATGTCTGGTATAACTATAGATGATGCTGTTGCATATTTTACAGCTTTTATACTGGATGCCGCCTGTAAATGTATTACTCAAGCGAGCGGCATGGGTTCCAAGCGGCGTGTTCCTTGGTGGAACGATGCATGTAGGCAAGCACGGAGGAAGCAGAACAAAGCGTGGGCGCTGCTTCGCGATTCGCCAACGGCAGAAAACTTGGAAAACTTTAAGCATGTCAAATCCCAGGCAAGGAGAACGCGCCGGCAAGCAAGACGAGAGAGCTGGGCAAAATTTATATCAAGCATCAACTCGTATACAGATGAGAGAAAAGTCTGGAATAGAGTGAAGAAAGTTAATGGGCAGCAAACGTATTCCTTACCTCTAGTAAATAGCCACGGAGAAAGCCTTGAAGACCAAGCCAACTCTCTCGGTGCACATTTTGAATACATATCGAGCTCTTCACACTACTCCGAAACCTTCCTTAAGTACAAAACACAAATAGAACAGCAAAAATTAGAAAGAAAGTCTGCTAAAGAAAGCGCGGCGTACAACGATCCATTCTGTATAGCAGAACTGCAGGCAGCACTAAACTGTTGTAATACATCCGCCCCAGGTTCAGACCGCGTAATATACGAGATGCTAAAACAACTACCACCTGAAACACAGAAAACCCTCCTCTACCTATACAACGTTATATGGTCTTCCGGCGAGATCCCCTCCGTTTGGAAGGAGGCTATTGTAATTCCAATTCTGAAACACGGGAAGGATCCTTCCTCTGTATCAAGTTACCGACCTATAGCGCTAACAAGTTGCCTCTGCAAAGTATTCGAAAAAATGATTAACTGTCGCCTACTACATATCCTCGAATCTAATAAATTCCTCGACCCATACCAGTGCGGTTTTCGCGAGGGTCGATCCACCAGTGACCATCTCATACGTATCGAGGCACGTATTCGTGAAGCTTTTGTTCATAAGCAGTTTTTTTTATCAGTATTCTTAGATATGGAGAAAGCTTATGATACTGCATGGCGGTTTGGGATATTGAGAGACCTCTCACAGTTAGGTATACATGGCAATATGTTTAGTGTTATTGAAAGCTATCTGTCTAATCGCACATTCCGTGTTCGAGTGGGCAATGTCTTTTCACAGAAATTTATACAGGAAACAGGAGTGCCGCAGGGCGGTGTGCTCAGCTGCACGCTCTTTATAGTAAAAATGAATTCTCTTCGTCTATACATACCACGTAACATCTTCTATTCCACATATGTTGACGATGTGCAGATAGGATTCCAATCAAGTTCTCTTGCAATCTGTGAGCGACAGGTCCAGCTTGGCCTTAACAAGGTCTCCAAATGGGCTGACGAGAACGGGTTCAGACTGAACCCACAGAAAAGCACATGTGTCGTTTTCTCGAGAAAAAGAGGCCTGCACGCTGATCCTGAAATTCTCTTGCATGGTAAGCGTCTGCCTGTAAACAAGGAACATAAATTTTTAGGCATAATTTTAGACGCGAAACTAACCTTTGTACCGCACATAAAGTATCTTAAAATCAAATGTATGAAAACAATGAATATCTTAAAGGTGCTCTCACGCACAACCTGGGGCAGTGATAGAAAATGCCTCTTGAACTTGTACAAAAGCCTCATACGCACACGATTAGACTATGGAGCCATAGTTTACCAGTCGGCTACTCCAACTGCTCTAAAGATGCTTGACCCTGTCCACCACTTAGGAATTCGCCTGTCCACAGGCGCCTTTAGAACAAGCCCAGTGGAAAGCCTGTACGTTGAATCGGATGAGTGGTCACTGCATCTGCAGAGAACATATTCGTCTTTCATGTATTTTCTTAGAGTGAACGCAAACAGTCAGCATCCCGCGTATTACACCGTAAACGATTTGTCCAGTTGCCAACTTTTCCGCAACCGGCCCAGAGTGGCACAGCCTTTCTCCATGCGTGTTAGAGACATGGCTGAAGAAACAAGGGTTCCACTGCTTGGATACCACCTTATGTCCCCTGCTATACGGCCCCCGCCGTGGCAGTGGCAACCAATAGACTGTGATACATCTTTCGTAGCTGTCACAAAGCACGCGCCCGTCGCGCATATACGAATGTATTTCCTCGAATTACAGCACAAATACTCCTCTCCTGAATTCTTTACAGACGCATCAAAGTGTAATTTTGGCGTATCTTACGCAGCGGTCGGTCCATCCTTTACAGATGCCGGTGTTCTGCACCCTAACACAAGTATTTTCACAGCAGAGGCCTACGCGATATTGGCTGCCGTTAAACACATTAATGAATCTAATATCCCAAAGGCAGTTATATACACAGACTCTTTGAGTGTTGTAAATGCTTTGAAAACTGTCAGGAAATATAAAAACCCTGTAATTCTATCTCTTTACACAACATTATGCACAACCTATCAGTCCAAACAGCATATCGTCGTATGCTGGGTGCCGGGGCACCGAGAGATAGAGGGAAACGTGTTGGCTGACGAGCTAGCCACATCCGTCAACGCCAACGCCTCCAACACTTCCACAACTGTCCCTGTAATGGACCTCAAGCCCTCAATAAGAAAAAAGCTAAGGGCTTTCTGGCAGTGCTTGTGGGACGAACAAACAGAAAATAAACTACATGTTATCAAGCCGTATCTTGGCAACTGGCCGCCGGTATCAAAGAACCGCCACACAGAAGTAACACTTTGCAGACTCAGGATAGGACACACATACAGCACACACGCATACCTCTTGTCCGGTGGCGATCCACCCACGTGTGATAAATGTGGTGAGCCACTAACCGTGCTTCACATCCTGCTGCAATGCACTCAATTAGATGCTAATAGGAGAAAGCATTTTCCATTACCACATCGGCAGCTAATTCCATTCCATCCTCAAATGATTATAGGTATAGAACCTCTCTTTAAACATGAATGCCTGTTTCGATTTTTAAAAGATGTACATAGTTTTCATATTATAGCCCCAGGAAATCCGTAGCACAGCCTCTAACAGAGGTTTCTGCTGCGGTAGGTGCAATAAAGAAAGCACCTGCCTCCCAGCCTTTAGGCTCAAAGGCCCACCGGAGGCATAAGTGCTAGTTACATATTCTTGCATTTTAGCTCCATGTCCACTTATCACGCGTACTATATCCACAGACCACTACATGTATCACTATCATAATTTTATGCTTTATACTATTTTACGCTTTCATGACACTGATCGATTTTAGGCCACTTTACAGCCATGTTACATCCCACCATCTCCACTCACACATCAGTGCTTAACACAACATTATCAGTCATGGCGCTCTTTGGCCATACCTGGCCCTTGCGCCACTAAACAACACACATCCATCCATCCATCGTTGGCTATCAACATTGCTAAAGCTGAGAAGTTTTAAAATAATAGTGCAGATGCATTGAACATGACACCTTGGTAAATAAATATAACGTGACAATCAGGTAAAGTTGTTCCCATTGTATTATAGTTAATTAAATGTTCTTGCTATGGTTGAGACATTGTCAGTAACCATCCAGTGTATGCACTTTTATATTTTTTTGTTTGCTTGTTGTAGTTTTGGGTGCTTACAGTATTTGAACCTTAAACATCTTGTCACATATTAGTTCGAATGGATCCGCGTCACAGAGCACACATGTGGTGAATACATATCCTCATGCGGTGAGCAGCCACCTATTATGTTGCTAGCTGCTTATTTGTAGAAGTGTTGACAGTGCTATAGCAAAACCATGTGCCCGATTTTCTCTGCTGATCAAATAAAGATGCAATATGTTGCATATAGTGTTTCGAGCGAATAAATTGAGCAATAAGCTTGAAATTGCTTCCTAGATGGGTACGCCAGTAGGTGTACACATTTCGGCGTTTCTATCTAGAAAGCAATTTTTTTAGCTGGGCCATTCCATCTCAAATGTACTCGGTGTTTGTTCGACCATCTCCTATTGTGCTGAAAACATCACACTCTTTTACCTCAATATGGAAAGGAATTATTCAAGCGATTTTTCTTTGAAAAGAAATTTCTAATGCACTGAGGACGCTTCGAATGTTGCGCACACACGTGAGACGACGCCAGGCAGAACAATTTCTGCAGTTATTCCTTTGACATCCTACTCCGAATATTTTTATAGTCGCCAGACGGTACTCTTTCATGACTATTGTCGTTTATTACTTTATGTTTTAATTTACATAATTTTTTGCCGTAAGGAAAAGCCAACAATTGCCCCTTGTTCAATGTTTTTTGTAAAGAAAACTAACATTTCCATGAAGAATATATGCACAATATAGGCTTGGTGTCCGTGTATACTAAATGATAAAAATACTCTAATAAGAAATAAAACCTAAACTCTCACTTAATGTCATGGCAAAAATGGAAAAAAAGTTACGTTCTGACTCAATTTGTGGCTTCATTTTCACATGTAGCGTTCCAAGTAAAAATATGGCTTAGTCAGCATTGCATAGTATGCTTTGCTGCCTACCTATGTAGAAAGATCTTGAGGATTAAAATTTGTTTTAAGGGAGAAAAAATGTTTGAACTGCACAATGACAAGGTTGCGCAGAGCATCTCTTTGTTTCGTCTTCACTGCACAGCACGTTGGTCTGCGTTTCAGCCTGGCTCACTTTGCGTGTTCTTTCTTTTCCTTTCTTTTCTTTTTTTTTTTGAAGACAAGCTCTTCTTTGGCGACTTCAGGTTGAATTGGGGTTCGTGGGGATGATGATGATGACGAAAAACTTTACTTATCCCTCTTTAAAGGGAAGGGGGCAATGGAATAGAGAGTCGGGGAGGAACTACTTGAAGTAGGCCTCCTTTATCCTCTCAGTCCACTCCAGGATGGCCTCCTGAAGATCGGGCCTGGAGCTGCGCAAGGCAGCCTCCCACTGCTCCTCACTAGATATTAATTGCTTGAAGAAAGGGGGAAGGGTGTGCTCAGGGCACCCCCACATGATGTGGTTTAAGTCTGCTTTGGGAGAGACACAGAATTTACAAGAGGGAGAAAGGTAAATGGCGGGATGAATGCGGTGGAGGAGGTAAGGGGACGGAAAGGTGCAAGTCTGCAGCTGTCGCCACAGAACTTCACACCTACGCGGGGATTTGCCCATGAGTGGCGGAAAGGTTAAGCGATCTAATCGGTAGTGTGTGCAGATGTCGTGGTAAGTAATAAGTCGATCCCGCGCTGTAAATGGCGCCTCCTCCGTGGCGAGGTCCGACACATCTGATGCCTGAGCCCGGACAGTAAACCCTCGGGCACTGGCATGAGCCGCCTCGTTTCCGGCAAGGCCCGCATGCGCGGGAGTCCAGATTAATGTCACAGTTTGATGGAAAGGATGGGCCAAGAGGAGAGAAAGGGCTGGCTTAGAGACCCTACCCGCTCCGAAGTTATGTATGGCTGCTTTGGAGTCGCTAACGATAACTGATGAATTTGGAATTGTGAGGGCCAGGGATATGGCCGCTTCCGCCGCCTCCTCCGAGGAAGAGCCAGGAATGGAGGCGGCCGCAGTGACCTGGCCGTGAGAGTTAATGACTGATATTGCGTAATGATTTCTGTTCCCATATTCGGCGGCATCAACATAGAGCACGTCTTTAGAGGTGGAGAATTGTTTTTGGACAGCCTTTGCTCGCTGCCTCCTGCGCTGTTTGTGATGCACAGGGTGCATGTTTTTAGGGTTGTTTCTGGCCATTGTCATCTTGTAAAATTAGGTGATGTCAGGCCTTCTAGTGCACGTAGCACAAGAGAACAGGCGTCTCAGTTAAGCTTGAAACGAAAAAGATGCACAAAGTTAGCATACAACTATATACGGAGAAATTATAACGCGTAATTCTTGCAAAATACGGCGAAATAAATTAAGTCGCCATGTCCCCGTTCACACGGTGCTCAAGAACAGGAACCAGAACTGTGGCTTTATTCAACAAACAGGTGATTTTTGGCGTTCTGCTCAACCTAAACAAACGAAACAGGGCAGTCGCCCACTGGATAACGAGAATGTCTGGAACACGTATTCCTATCGTAAACGCATCCCGCGACGCCAACCACCGAGCTTGGGAAAGCAACGTTAAGACGACGGGAGGAGCGTGCATTACGAGCAGACGATAGATGTGTCGTCTCTTACTGCTCCTCAATATCCCAGGCAAAGCTACAGCTGGCACAGAAGCTGAACGGCGTCTACGTTCAAAGTTTCTCTCCGATGATCCATGAGTGAAAAAAAAATTTGCATCACGTCGACGGCGTGGACGACAGTTCTGGTGCGTTTTCGATTTCTGAGAATTCAGGTACATGGATTTGCGTAATAATTCACGGCACGTTTAAACTACACGATGTCTAGTTCAAGTATTTCCTCTCCCGGACTTGGTGTGATTTTTATACCTCTGTGTTGCCGGACGCATATAAAAATTCTAGCCTTACATTCGTAGGATGAGGAAAAACGTGGCCGTAAAGTACAATCACATTTCTTGCTCTTTTTGAGTGGCACAGGTGGCTTATGTCAATTAGACTTTCTGGCATGTACGCGCCAACATATAATTAACGACACGTGTTCCTGGCGAGAGTATCTTTCACGCTTTATTTTCAAGTGTTGAATTACCACAGTGTTCGCATGGACCGAATGGGTGCCACAGGACAACCTACGTGAAAAGTCAGTACATCAGTAGTGTCAAAGAACTGAGGCAGCTTGATCGCGAGCTCTTGCTTCTGCGTCCACAATGCGCACTGGCTGATACAGTATGTGGCCATCATTACCACCTCTATGTAAAGAAGTACATATCGCACATTGCATCCCAACGGTGCTCCAATCTGTTTCTTCCACACATCGACAATTACCGAGGATCATCTGTAACATCATTATCCTTGTCAGATTCGCACCCGTCCTTGGATCTCACTCTAGGCGCTAGATTGTGCCAAGCATGCATGCGCCGGTGCTATGAAGGGGAGAACAGGCGTTCTTCTCAAGGGGCACATCAGTATTTAAAGGTGCCGGCCCTTTTGATAGTCGCATATGTGGTAGGTGTGAATAGGTTGAGTGCCACTGCTGTAGAGACATCTGCCAGCAGAGCAACCGATGCTGGAAGCCCAATGTATTGTGTAACAGACGAAGGCCTCAGCCACGGAACCGCTGCACAGAGACAACCGCGAACCTTTCCGGGACCCCGACAGACTGCAAGGACAAAGAGACAACGCATCGATTTTATGCTTAGCGACTATGTGACTTCAATGGGAAATGTAAGAAAAAGGTTTCACGCCGAAGGAAAGCGCGAGAAGATCGAGCTCTTAACCCTTGCTCCTGTGTCTTGGTCTCAAAAATAAATTATGGACTATTTTGGAGCCTCGCAATGACAAGTACGGACAGCAGTCAAACTGAGAACTGAATATGGAATGCTCAGCACCCCACCAAAAAAGAAAGGCCACCCAATCAGCGAAAACGTGAAGGCTTTGATAAAGGACGTTTATGAAGATTATAGTGTTTCATATTGTCTCCCAGGGAAGAAAGATGTTATAGCAGGCCAACGAAAGCGACTGTCGCTTTTGAATTTAAAGGAGCTATGCGGACTGGAAAAGGGCTCATAACATCAAGTGTGGATTTTCCATGTTTGCAAGTTTGCGACCGTCAAACTGCAAGGTAGCAGGGGCAAGTGGCACACACTCCGTTTGCGTCTGCACGGATCACCGAAATTTTAACTTGATTATCCACAGTCGCGGACTAAAGAAGTCCCTGCAAGAACTGTTGGCGACAACTGTGTGTGACGCAGGAAATGAAGACTACATGCATGGGCGGTGCCAGACCTGCCTCGGTGCAGATAAAGCCGAAACGGCGCTCCGTAAGAGCCCACTACTTAACAACGAAGAAGTGGACCATATACATGTACAGCAGTAGGTAGGTGGCCTACGATGCAAGCTCGAAACTCTTCTGCTAACACCGGATGAATTTCGCAAGAAATGTTTGGAGATGCTAGCCAAAGTGAAAAGTTATAGTTATATCGATCAGCTAGAAACAAGCGTCCTACCTTCGTTATGCAGAGTCAAAGCTTATTAAAACTGAAGCGCTTGTTCTTCTAGACTTTTCAGAGAACTATATCTTCATTGCGCAAGATGCCCCGCAGGCTACCACTGGGTGAATGAGCAGGCAACACTGCACCCATTTGTCGTGCATTCCTGGCCAGACGAAGAAATTGTAGTCAAGAGATACGTTGTTATTTCTGATTGTACAGAGCACGACGCCGTTTCAGTGTCCCCGTTTCAGGCAGAACTTGTGACAGTACTCAAGAAACAGTTGCCACATCTACGAAAAATCCTTTACTTTTCTGACGGAGCTCCAGAACAGTACAAAAACAAAAGGAACCTTGTGAACCTCTGCAATTAAGAAGATGACTTCGGAATTGGTGCAGAATGGAATTTTTATGCTACAGCTCATGGCAAGGTGACTGACGGACTTGGAGGCACCGTGAAACGCCTAGCGCCCCGCGCCTGTCTTCAGAGGCCAATTCAGATCAAATCATGACCCCACACCACTTATTCAAGTGGGCAAAGGAGATTCCGAGGGAAAAGTATTCTTTGGGTTTCGATGGAAAGTGTTCACAAACGAAAAATTGTGCTGTCCCGCGGTTCAGAAAAGTGACTACCATAAAAGGCCCACGGAAGTTTCATCACTTTAGGCCCTTCTCGCCGGCTTCAATTCTCGCTGGGATTACAGCCTATTCAACCACAGAGGTAATTCAAGTATCGAAGTGAACTATGGTTACAGGGGAAGGCCAAACGCGAACGGAGACAAGAAAACACGGGCAGTTATATGAGTTATATCAAAGTAGGTTTGAAATAATGCTGTGCGAAAAAAGCCATAATAATGTATGTTTTACTTGTGATCATTTATTTTGGGAATTGTAAATATTAGCAAACGAGGCGCCCGGTAAAAAAACACGACTCAACATCTAGCGGTGGCATCGAAGAAAGTGTCTTCCATGGCGCCTTAGGGCACCATGTCGTATGTTGTCTAGAGTGTACTACCGTTGGGATCAGCCAAATATTTCAGACAGCAATCTCTCCAGGATTGGCCCATATTTTTCGTAGAGACACATTACCAGTTCCAGTTTTAGGCGCACGCTTTGTGAACGGGCACATGTGGATTTATTTCGTCATTACGCGTCGTAACTTCTCTGTACATAGTTGTACGCTAACTTTGTGCGTCTTTTTCGTTCCATGCTTAAATCCAACGCCTATTTTCTTGTCCTAGGTGCACTAGAAGGCCTCAAATCATCTAATTTTACAAGATGACAATATCCTGAAACTCAGTCCCCACGAACCCCAAATCAACCTGAAGTCGCCAAAGAAGACCTTGTCCTAAAAAAAAGAAGAAACACGTAAAATGAGTCAGGCTGGAACGCTAACCGACATGCTGTGCAGTGAAGGCGAAACAAAGAGAAGCTCCGCGCAGCCTTGTGATTGTGCAGTTCAAGATATTTTTTCTCGCTTATAGCAAATTTTAATCCTTTAAATCTTTCTACTAGATAGGCAGCAAAGCACACTATTCAATGCTGAATAAGCCGTATTTTTATATGGAACGCTACATTGTGAAAATGAAGCCACAAATTCAGTCAGAACGTAATTTTTTTTCATTTTTTTGCCATGACATTGAGCGAAAGTTTAGGTTTTATTTCTTATCAGAGTATTTTTATCATCTAGTATAGACAGATATCAAGCCCATATTGTAAATACATTCTTCATGGAAATCTTAGTTTTCTTTATAAAAAACATTAAACAAGGGGCAATTGTCGGCTTTTCCTTACGGCAAAAAATTATGTAAATTAAAACAAAAGAAATAAACGACAATAGTCATGAAAGAGTACCGTCTGGCGACTATATAAAAATATTCCTCTAAGAAGTATAAGCAATAACTGTAGAAATTTTTCTGTCTGGCATAGTTTCAAGTGTGTGGGGAACCTTCGAAGCGTCCTCACGGCATTAGAAAATTTTAAAAAATTCTCTTCAATAATTACTTCCTACATCGAGGTAAAACAGTAAGATATCTTTCAGCAGAATCCGAGATGGTCGAAAAAACACCGAGTACATTTGAGATGGAATGACCCAGCTTTTATCGGTCATAAAATTTTGGCACGGGCCAAATTGTGTTAGTAAAGACTGAAGTTACCTTATAGTACTAAATTCCGGAACGCGATAAGGACAAAACGTAATCAACTGACTTCCATTTTGCAGGCCAAATCAACAGTAATACGACAGCTGCAGCTGACTTCACCTACTTCGATGGCACTGAGGGAATAATTCCGGCTAGGTTCAACTTTTTGACCTTAATCAAAGAGCTAATGCCTTCTTATTTAAAATTTTCCTTTACTTTCCTCTTGGTCTCCTGCCTCATTATGAATTAGTATGCCCCCGCAGGGGCGTCTGCGTAAGCAGGCGTTTGGTGTGTTGCGACACCACGTACCCGAGCACACGAGGGTTGGACCCTCCCGCGTGTAGCCGTGCGCGGCTTAGCCGTGTCCGGGGAAAAGGGGATCCTGGGGGTTGAGCCAATGCCGGGCGTTTGGACCTTTACGGCCCCTCGGCGGCGGCAACACACCCCTTTGGCCTCGGCTTCACGTAGACGGCACCCCCGGACTGACCCACCCGGGGGAAATCGGTAGTTGCCTTTTCCTGTCCTCCTCTCCATCCTGCGTCTTTTTCTCTTCCTTTCAATCTTTCCTGTCTTCTCGTCTCTTCTATTTACTTCCAACTTTCCTGGCAGCGAGGGTTAACCTTGTGTGGGTGGCCAACCTTGGGTACTCCAGATTGGGTTATAGTGGCACCGTACAACTGGCGAGGGCTTGTCTTACTCGTAAGACTTGCTCCGTCCCCATGTTGGGCTCGGTGGTGGGCGGTTGGCGCTGCTGCCGAACTCAAGACTTCTATATGGCTTCTAGCAAACCACTTTGCCTTGATCGCCCTCTAAAAAGAGGGCGCACCGATGCAACGTTTGAATTCTTTTTGAAGAACAATCAAGAACACTTCCCAAAGTACCATGTAATCCATAGTGAAAGCACCACGAGCGTACGTAAATTCTCCCCCTTCTTGGTGGCGAAATGCCTTCGCAACACGATAGGACCTGGCTACAAAGCCACAAAAATGTCTAATGGAGATCTACTCCTTGAACTGAAAGATAAATCCCAATATGAAAAAATGAATGACTTGAAATGCATAGGCGATGTAGCGGTCACTGTGTCCGCACATCGAACCATGAACACGAGCCGTGGAGTAATCTCCGAAGACGACTTCATGGACCTTACTAACGAAGAGCTGCTTGAAGGTTTTCAGGACCAAAATGTCATCAAGGTAGAACGAATTCTAATCCGCAGGAATAACGAACAACTTCGAACAAAGCACATTGTACTAACCTTTGGTACCAGTGTGTTGCCTAGTACAGTAGATGCAGGCTATGTCAAAGTACGTGTAAGGCCGTACATTCCAAATCCTCGACGGTGCTTTAAGTGCCAGAGGTATGGGCACGGTTCCCAGACATGCCGAGGACGGCAGACCTGCGCGAAATGCAGCTCGAACGATCACCCATCAGACACTTGCGACTCATCTCCACATTGCGTGAACTGTGATGGAAGCCATCCAGCCTACTCTAGAACATGCCCTAAATGGAAGAAAGAGAAAGAAATCATTGCATTGAAGGTCAAAGAAAATATAACATTTCACGAAGCAAGAAAACGTCTGTCGTACTTGAATCACACGAGCTTTTCCGAGGTGGCGCGACGGGGGGCAGCGTCACAAATCCCTCGGGAGTCTACCGCGGTCACTGACAGTGGCCCGGTAATCACTCCGCCTGCCCCCCTGGTGGCTGCAGCAAGTGCTGCTCCATCAACATCGAAAGTGGACCTGCCGACTCCAGTCCCGCAGGTCCCAAAGCTAATCCGAACTCCACGGCCTGGGACGCGAGTTTCAGCGCCTAGTTCACGATCCTCCAGCACCTCGGAAAAGGTTATGGAGGTCGATCAAAAATCCCCGGCGTCATCGACGCCGAAAGATCAGCGCTCTCAGGAGCGCGCTAGGAGAGAGAAAATTCCTGTAACTGCTCAAAGAAAGGGACCGGTAACCTAAACGGTTACCGCCCTAGTGTGCATATCCATCTATCTTTACCGTGCTCTTGAACACAGGCAACCAAAATCTTCCTCGATATGGCTACACAAATAATTCAATGGAATGCTAGGGGCCTATTTCGCAATCTAGATGATATCAAGGATCTACTAGCGGAATACCAGCCACGACTGTTCTGTGTTCAAGAAACACATTTAAACTCTACACACCATAACTTCTTAAAACAGTACATAGTTTTCCGTAAAGATAGAAATAATGGTAATTCTTCTTCAGGTGGTGTGGCAATCATAGTCCAAAAGTCAGTTGCATGCCAGCATGTATCACCCCAGAGTTCATTTGAAGCAGTGGCTGTTCGGGCTATATTGTTCAATCATCTTATAACGATTTGCTCCATATATATACCACCGGATGAACGGTTTGACACAGCAGAATTTGAAAAACTGATTGACCAACTTCTCGAACCCTATATAATAATCGGGGACTTTAATGCTCACAGCACATTCTGGGGTGACTCAAGATGTGATGCGAGAGGACGGGCAATAGAGAACTTCCTTATTTCTTCTGGAGCCTGCCTATTTAACAAGGCAGAGCCAACCTTTTACAGTTCCACACACAACACGTATTCATGTATAGATTTAGCAATAGGGTCAGCGTCACTTCTTCCATACCTGGAATGGAGAGTTATCAGTAATCCATATGGGAGCGATCATTTCCCTACACTCCTAGAAACAACAAAGTGGCACGATGGACCAGCTTACCCCAAAAAGTGGAAAATTCATAGTGCAGACTGGTCGAAATTCAGAAACTCATGTATACTGTACCTGGAAGATGTGGACCACCTAGGTGTAGAGGAACTGGCCAGCTACATCACTCAACACATCCTCTGTGCTGCTAAAAACTGCATACCTCAGTCGTGCACAGATAAATTAAATCCAAAACCGTGGTGGAACAAAGACTGCGAAACTGCAAAGAAACTCCAGAACAAAGCGTGGAGTAGATTCTCACGCTACCCAACCACAGAAAATCTAATAGAATTTAAGCGGTGCAAGGCAAATGGCCGCCGTATTCGCCGAGCATCCAAAAGAGAAAGCTGGACGCGCTACGTATCCTCCATAAACTCGTACACGGATGTTAGCAAGGTATATAACAGGGTACGTAAACTAAAAGGACAACGTCCAAATCCTTTTCCTCTCGTCAATGGCTCTGGTGAGTCAATAGAAGACCAAGCAAACACTCTTGGTGAGCACTTTGAGAGAGTATCCAGTTCGGATAATTATTCCGAAACTTTCTTAAAGCATAAAAGAATAGCTGAAAATATTCCTCTACGTCCAAAAAAGACATCAGAAGGGTACAATAGACCGTTAACATTCCATGAACTCAAGCTTGCCCTAGGCTCTTGTGGTAGCTCGGCTCCTGGTTCTGACGCAATAACATATGAAATAATGAAGAATCTGCCTAATGAGACCCTAAACTGCATCTTAGGTCTTTACAATAAGATATTTGCTACCGGTCATATACCTTTATCTTGGAAAGAAGCAATAGTCCTACCAATACTAAAACACGGCAAAGACCCTTCCTTAGTTAATAGCTATAGACCAATTGCACTGACCAGCTGCCTACTTAAGGTATTTGAAAAAATTATTAACCGTCGCCTTGTGTTCTTTTTCGAATATAATGGTATATTCGACCCCCACCAATCTGGCTTCCGAAGAGCGAGGTCGACAACCGATAATCTTGTTCTGCTTGAGTCGTATATACGTGATGCATTTGTACACAGTCAATACTGTCTATCTGTATTCTTTGATCTTGAAAAAGCGTATGATACTGCCTGGCGATATGGTATTCTGCAAGACCTGTCGTCCTATGGAATTTGTGGTAGTATGCTGAACATTTTGCAAGATTACTTATCTGAAAGGAAGTTCCGCGTAAGAATTGGCAATGTATTATCGCGAACTTTTATTCAAGAAAACGGTGTACCACAGGGAGGTGTGCTAAGTTGCACACTTTTTATAATCAAAATGAACTCTCTCCGCTCTGTCATACCACCAATGGTGTCTTATTCTGTCTATGTGGACGACATCCAAATCAGCTTTAAATCCTGCAACCTGTCCATATGTGAACGCCAGATCCAGTTGACTGTTAATCGGCTCACGAAATGGGCCGAAGAAAACGGGTTTAGATTCAGTGCAGAAAAGACTTCCTGTGTGCTGTTTTCCAGGCGAAGAGGCGTATGTCCGGACCCTCGCATTACGATGCATGGGAGAAGCCTGGTAAATAGAAAAGAACAAAAATTTCTCGGTGTAATCTTCGATAGTAAGCTAACATTCATGCAGCATGTAAAACAGTTGAAGCTGAAATGTCTTAAAACTATGAACCTTTTAAAGATTTTATCCCACCAGTCGTGGGGAACAGATAGGTATTGCCTCATATCTCTTTTTAAAAGTCTTGTGTTGTCACGCATAGACTATGGATGTATTGTATACCAGTCGGCTACAAAGACAACACTTAAGGTACTCGATCCTGTATATCACCTAGGTATCCGTCTAGCACTTGGTGCCTTTCGGACGAGCCCCGTCCAAAGTCTATATGCAGAATCGGATCAGTGGCCGCTGGATTATCAACGTACATATCTGGGAGTCACCTACGCAATAAGAATCATGTCACTAAAACAACATCCATGCAAAGCACTCATAAGTGATCAGTCCACAAATCAATTGTATTTAAACAGGCCTTCACACGCCCCGCCTTTCCCGTTAGCAGTAAATTCTGTTGCAGAAAAACTCGGAGTAGATTTCACAGAACTGCAGGAAAGCGACTACGTTGAACCCATCCCACCTTGGGATGAATGTACAGTGACCTGTGATTTGTCCTTTACAGAACTTAACAAAAAGATTTGTCCAAATGCTCTCATTCAGCAACATTTCTTGGCCCTTGAAGAGAAGTATAAGTCATTGGCATTTTTCACTGATGCTTCAAAGACTGCAACTTCGGTATCATGTGCAGCCCATGGCCCGAACTTCTCCAACTCTAAAACTTTGCATAAATATACCAGCATCTTTACAGCAGAAGCATACGGTATTCTGATAACTGTTGAGCATATAGTACAACACAAAATACAAAAGTCTATAATATACACAGATTCTTTAAGCGTTGTCACAGCCCTGTCCTGTGGCAAAGCAAGCCGAAACCCTGTATTATACATGCTCCGTAAACACATTCACGTAGCGTATAAACAAAACCTAGCTCTTGTTGTGTGCTGGGTGCCAGGACACTCTGGGATCGCAGGCAATGAAATGGCGGATAAAAATGCCGGACAAGAGGCTCATAGGAATAATGTTGATGTAAGCAGGATGCCTGGTGTGGACATGAAACCTGTGGTACGAAAGGCGCTCCGTATTCATTGGCAAGCTGAATGGGACAAGGAAGTTGAAAATAAGCTCCATCTGCTTAAACCGCAGTTAACGAAACCTTTCCCACTGAAGCTTGATAGACACACCGAAGTCACCCTGGCACGACTCAGAATAGGACACACTTATGGCACACACAAACACCTCTTGACTGCAACTGACCCACCGACGTGCACACGCTGTGGTCAGAACTTAACTGTCCTACATGTCCTCATACAATGTCCTGAACTTCACCGAGAGCGAGTGGCTCATTTTAGGGAACTTTACTCAAATCATATACCTCCCCATCCATCAATGTTTTTATCAGAGGATGCATTTTTTAACTTTAAGAGAGTGCTTAATTATCTCGCAGAAGTTAATTTTCTAGACATAATCTCATATCATCCTAACCATCAGATTGTGCCTCACAGGTGAGGCACGGTCTGATGTACAAAGTATGTCTGAGCTCTCTTGCACTTCTTGCGTAAGCAAGAATTGTACAGCAAGGGACTCGGGCTATCGGCAATACTTTACTATGTGTGCCTATAGCCAAGCATTCAAGGCTTTATACTTATCTTCGTAATAATTTTACCAATCATTTACTAATATTTGTAGATTTGTCTTACGTGTAGGCCTCTATACAGCCTCTATTTTAAGCCATAGAACTAAACCCACAATTCTACTAAACCAAACCACATGTCCTGGCGCTCTTTGGCCTTAGATGCCCTTGCGCCATTAAACTCCAATCATCATCATCATGAATTAGTATGTAATACATTGCTTCTCGCAGTTTCACCTTGCCAAGGAAGTTGTCGTGAAGGCCGATGCGGCATTCAAAACCACATTTGTGGTAAAAGACAGGCAAAGATGTGTTCGGGAATGATATTTTAGTGAAGAATAGCGTCGCAGGCTTGGTGGCACCGCGCAAAAGATGCCTAGGCGAATTGGCAAAAGATTCATTGACACCTTAGAAGATTGCTGTTCTTGCAGGTGAACTGATAAAAAAAAATACTTTGGAAACGTCGAACTGTTCGTATGTTGCAATGTTTCGACGGCGGCCACAAGCAGTGCCACTGGTTGAATTCACGTGCACTAGCTTTATTGCAGCTTCATTTCAAGCTTCTGCTGATTTGTGCTGTGGCAGCTGTCACTGGGGCTTTTTATTCTCTTTCAACATTTGCTGTTTTCACAGCAACGCTGAAGCATTACCCGGTGTGGTTTAAAGAAAATGGATGTAGAATCCACAAGAACATGGGCCGCCTGCTGTCAGGAAAAGATTCAAGATGTGTTGAAGTCAAAGCGCCGCCTCAAAGTGTAATCAGAATAATACCTGGCAAGCTAGACACTATCTATAATGCGCATCTCTTGATGTATTGAGGCCTGTGGCCAGTTGGCTGCTGTTGCGGCCACCCTGGCACTAACAGCTAGGCCTGTGCACCCACTGGTTCCAGTGCCTATTGGGGATTGGCTAATAAACCATTTGAACTGGGACCTGTAGCATCCCAGTTGCGAATTTTCACCTGGGAGAACATGCGTTTTGCCTTCGTGAGTGCAGCATTGGCGACTCGGGAGCGAGCTTTCTTGCGTTCTTGTTTTGAACGATTTCTGCCGAGTCGCATGTCGCTGTTTTAACTGTCCTTTTGTTAATTGCATTGCGGTGCATCGAGCCTGACAGAACGAGGTACCTTAGTAACCGGCTTGCCATCTGGTGTTAGTAGGACACAACATCCACACTAAAAGCGCTTTGGTGCGCTCTCAAAGCGAAATGTGGCGCTGTTGTTTAGTCACAGAGGTGGTGCTAAATCTGGGACTGCTTCAAGCAGCTTGCATTGCTTTTGCCTAGTGCAAAGACTTCATAAAATGGAGTTTTCTCGCTACTGTGGTGACTAAAAAAAATTATTGCTTGTCTCTCGCCTCTAAATCATTCCTTTTTTCACGGTATTGCGGACATTCTAATGCACCGGGCTTTTAGTCAAATATGCAGAGAAAAAAGAACTTAGGCCTGCGAAGTGTTGACGGCCTGCTGCTTTAAGCACCCACGCCTCCGTTTCTTTGAACCTACGGAGGTTAGAGGTTCAATTCCCACCAGATGATAACTCGTTTTTTAATATAGTGTTTTCCACTCACAGCTACATTATAACGTAATAGTTCCTGCATCTACCAGTAGTTGTAAATTTCCGATTCGGGGGTGGATAAACAGCATTGGGCATAACCTTGCTTTTATTTTCCTAATTTAGAAAGTAGTATGTGGACATTTGAAGCCATTCTAATATACCCTTTACCTCATTTGGACTGCCACCTATACAGCGTCAAATAAAGCAGAATGGCACCACTGGCGAGGCATTACCACAGTGATCATGGAATAATTATTAAATGTAGGTGCAGCGTATGCACATTTCTAGGAACTTCAATATCTGTACCGGCGCATTTTTCATATTGCTCCCAAAAGAAGGACTCCTCGACCGTCACAGATTCAAGGGATAAAAGCCTCTTCAGCCATCAGAGCTCACAGGCCAGGTCTGCAGATGTTGAGGCGGCACCTTCGCAGGCTGAACTTCAGGACAAAGAGCTTGTGCTTAGTTATCCTTCTGCTCGTAATGTTTCCGTCTCTGCTCTGCACAATTTTCTTCTAGAGTCAAAGTGGAGCAGCACATCACAAATGAACATGAAAGAATAGTGACCTGGGAGTGAAGCAGCTGCAGCATGTATAATTACCGCATCTCTCAGTCGGCATCAGCCCACCAAACTAAACGCCGTCAAAAGTCGTACTGCTTTGCAGCCTTTGACCGGGAGTAACCACGATGGAGTTGTAATAAGTCAAAACAGAGGTACCTGATCAAATTCTGGGAAGACATCAACAAAATACTAGGGGAGCCAGCATTTCAAGTTAGCAAACGGTGGTGGCGAGAAGGGACATAGGGGCAGTATGGAAAGAGCCTCTCCAGGGAGGGAAGGTCAGGAGGCTTGGTCATAGCGGGAAATGCGCGCTGTTGTCGCGGCAAGGGCACCGTTGGGCACGCTTGCCAGCGCATATCAGATAAGTCTTAAATTGCCAGGATGTTCTGCGGCAAACGTGGCATCCTTGATACGGGCAGCTGGGTTCTTAAATATCGGACACGGATCTTCGTGATGTCAATCGCACCGAGCCGGCGAGAAAGGGTATCCTTGCACCTGGGAGCGCCTCTTTGCACAGTAAGTTTACGAAAGCCTTAACAGTCGATCTTTCCATCTACTTTGCCTCCAGTGCGGAGTTGCCATCACCAACCTCTGGGCCGGCCCCTCTTCCACCGTTAGGAGAAAATGTGCCTAGGTCATCGCCCGCTGCCGGCAATGCCGGTGTGCCTCCAGGATGTGCAGGCCAATTTGAAGCTCGCGACATACACTTAGTTGGAGCTGCCCAAGGGTATCTCGCTGAGTGGTGGTAGACGGGCCCGCCGGCTGGTTGGGGATAGCACTGATGGACTTCTCTCAGCTACTCTGGCCGGAGGGTGGTTTGATCAGCATCTAGCCCAGCCGAGTGCGCCTGCTCCTCACCCTTTCACCTCAGAGGCCAGCCGTAACGAAGGTCTTGGGAAAGTGGCACCAGGAGAGGAGGAACCAGATGTTGTGAACCTGACCCCTGAACAAGGTTCAAGGCCGATGCCTGCTCATGACTCGTGAGATAGACTTCCCTGTCTTGGATAAATGCAGCCCTGCTTCCTCGTTCCGTGCCTTTTCGAATACAACTGACACAAACAACATTACCGATGAGAGGAACTACAAAACTTCGAATGAATTCGGCATCGGTCAGCTGACCGTGATGACTGCTAGTCCTCCGTCGAATCCATAACCAGGTGAGGTGGGGTAGGGTCACACTGTAGAAGATTGGCGGCAGTGCCCGCTGCCAGCTCACATTGCCGGTAGACGACTCCGCAGTTGCTCATTCTGGTGAGGGCCGAACTTGCCTCCAAGAGGACGGTATGTGAATCGAAAATTTGCTTCTATCTACCCTTCGAGGTTTCGACTGGAAACCTCAGCAGTCATGGAGGTATTACGGAATCAGGGTGTAGACGAGCCGTATGTAAACATAGTGAAAGATATCTATAGCGGCTCTACAGCCACCGTAGTCCTCCATAAAGAAAGCAACAAAATCCCAATAAAGAAAGGCGTCAGGCAGGGAGATACGATCTCTCCAATGCTATTCACAGCGTGTTTACAGGAGGTATTCAGGGACCTGGATTGGGAAGAAATTGGGATAAAAGTTAATGGAGAATACCTTAGTAACTTGCGATTCGCTGATGATATTGCCTTGCTTAGTAACTCAGGGGACCAACTGCAATGCATGCTCACTGACCTGGAGAGGCAAAGCAGGAGAGTGGGTCTAAAAATTGATCCGCAGAAAACTAAAGTAATGCTTAACAGTCTCGGAAGAGAACAGCAATTTACAATAGGCAGCGAGGCACTGGAAGTCGTAAGGGGATACATCTACTTAGGGCACGTAGTCACTGCGGATCCGGATCATGAGGCGGAAATAATCAGAATAAGAATGGGCTGGGGTGCATTTGGCAGGCATTCTGAGATAATGAACAGCAGGTTGCCATTATCCCTCAAGAGAAAAGTTTATAATAGCTGTGTCTTACCAGTACTCACCTACGGGGCAGAAACCTGGAGGCTTACGAAAAGGGTCCTACTCAAATTGAGGACGACGCAACGAGCTATGGAAAGAAGAATGATAGGTGTAACGTTAAGGGATAAGAAAAGAGCAGTTTGGGTGAGGGAACAAGCGCGAGTTCATGACATCTTAGTTGAAATCAAGAAAAAGAAGTGGGCAATGGCAGGACATGTAATGAAGAGGGAAGATAACCGATGGTCATTAAGGGTTACGGACTGGATCCCAAGGGAAGGTAAGCGTAGCAGGGGGCGGCAGAAAGTTAGGTGGGCGGATGAGATTAAGAAGTTTGCAGGCACGGCATGGCCACAATTAGTACATGACCGGGGTTGTTGGAGAAGTATGGCAGAGGCCTTTGCCCTGCAGTGGGCGTAACCAGGCTGATACAAGTATAATATTGACACGTGTACTTGTCTTTATCGGGCGACAAGTTTTGCCGCCGAACAAATGTTATCGCACAGCGCGGGACGCGCCTGCATGTATCCGAAGTTTCTGGAAAGTTATCGATGCTTCTATCCGCTGTCTGTTATCGCCGAACGTTGTGTTATCTGATTTCATCGCTTGACACGAATGGTGTAGAACATTTTAGAAGGCATGCGGGTCCCAACGTTTATTCTGGAACATTCGACGATTGCTGTATAAAAGCCGACGCGCTTGACCCGCTGATCTGATTTTCGACGATCGCCGACCGTGTTCGCCGCTATCGTTGTGCTATAAGTGTAGCCTGTTTTTGTGGGCACAGGTTCGCCCAATAAAAGTTAGTTTTCTCGTTCACAGTATTGCTACTGTGTTATTGCTTCTTTCTTCACCGTCACTACCACGTGACATCTGGTGGAGGTGCTTTTGGTCCATGTACCGGACGCCCCCGACAAGCCGTGATCCAAGCCCGGAACGCAAAGACAACACCAACGCAGTCCCGGACCATCGAGCAAGCCGCCGTCTTCAAAAACTGCCCCCGGAGCACGGACTTCTACCTGAGAAGACCAAGAAGATTGTGGCCAAGGCAACCGCAATGGCAGCCCCAGCGTCCCCCATCGTCCTGCAGCAGCCCAGGGAACCACCGACGTTCCGCGGTTCCACATTTGAGGACCCGGAAACCTGGCTGGAAACTTATGAGAGGGTCGCTACGTTTAACAACTGGGCAAGCGACGACAAGCTACGACATGTCTATTTCGCATTGGAGGACGCCGCCAAGACGTGGTTCGAGAATCGAGAAGCCACCTTGACGACGTGGGACCTCTTCCGAAGCGGCTTCCTGAAAACATTTCAAAGCGTCGTGCGAAAAGAGCGAGCCCAAGCTCTACTGGAGACAAGAGCGCAGCTGCCGAATGAGACGATCGCGATTTTCACTGAGGAAATGAGCCGTCTGTTCCGCCACGCCGACCCAGAAATGTCCGAGGAGAAGAAAGTACGTCTATTGATGCGTGGCGTAAAGGAGGAACTTTTCGCCGGTATGGTAAGAAGTCCACCGAAGACCGTCGACGAGTTTCTTCGTGAGGCGACGAGCATCGAGAAGACACTGGAATTGCGGAACCGGCAATTTGACCGACGCACCAAGTGGAATTCCGGAATTCAATCACTGGCCACGGACGATTTATGCGAGACCATCAGGGCCATCGTGCGCGAAGAACTGCGCAAGGTCTTGCCATCGTCGCAGCCTCAAGTGGCCTCGATCGCCGACGTCGTGAAAGAAGAGGTGCACCGATCGCTAGGAGTTCCTGAGGTGCAACCACAATTGCCGCAGCCCCAGCCAGAAGCGATGACTTACGCCGCCATCGCACGCCGTCAAGCTCCCCCTCCGCGACAACGCCAGGTCCCTGTAACGCCGCAATTCCGTCGTTCACCGCCGCCGCCGCCAGCACGCCCACCCGTCGCCCAGCGCACCTACGCGAGGAAGACGGACATTTGGCGCGCCCCCGACCACCGCCCGCTCTGCTACCACTGCGGCGAAGCCGGGCACGTGTACCGCCGATGCCCATACCGCGACCTGGGATTGCGAGGCTTCGCCGTGAACGCACAGCGCCCGAGGGAAGGTGAACGCCCTCGTGACATCGCCGATTACCTCGCCGCTACTCAGTGGAGCTCTCGACGGCCATCCCGTTCACCGTCACCAGGCCGCTACCTGTCACCGCAGCGCCGACCGTACACTGGTCCAGCTCGGGGCCGCTCTGCGAGCCCATATCCGGAAAACTAAAAGCAGCAACCGATGGAGGTGCGGTTGCTGTTCGTCGAACTGACGAAGATCCTCCGCCGCCGACGAAGTCGATGAAGAAACCATCCCGACGACCTAATGACGACACGCCGCCGTCCCGACGAAGTCAGCAAGCCAAGACTACACCGACGAAAGACGACTTGACGACGCGACGTTCCAGTTTCAGTTCAACACGACGCAGCCGTGATCCGACGCCAAGACCTAACTGCAACGCCAGACAAAGAACCACCGACCTCGACGTGCTTCTCGACGGCCACGCAGTTACCGCCTTAGTGGACACCGGTGCTGATTACTCCGTCATGAGTGGACACATCGCCGCCCAGTTGAAGAAGGTTAAGACTGCATGGGAAGGCCCTCACATTCGCACCGCTGGAGGACATCTGATTACGCCGACTGGAATCTGCACGGCAAGGATAACCATTCATGACCGGACATACCCAGCCACCTTCGTTATCCTCCAACAGTGTTCTCGAGACGTCATTCTCGGTATGGACTTCCTGAACCAACACGGCGCAGTCATCGACCTGAAGTCGAAGTCAATAACGCTGTCGGAAGATAAAGCGATACCGCCGGAGAGCCCTCATAGTCACCACGCCTTGAGTGTGCTCGAAGACCAAGTGAGCATCCCGCCCCGCTCCAGCATTGTTATTTCGGTCGGCACCGAAATACCCGCTGACGTAGAAGGTGTCATCGAAGGCGACCAACGCCTCCTGCTAGACCGTGAAATTTGCGTCGCAAGAGGGATCGCTCGACTGCATGGAGGGAAAACTGAAGTGTTGCTGACAAACTTCAGCCCGGAGTTCAAGCACATCAACAAGGGCACGACGATCGCGCACATCGAGGAAATTGTGGAAACCAGTAATACGTTTGTCCTCTCGGATTCCGCCACATCTACCCCGACGACCACGGTTCCCGAACCAGACTACGACATTAATCCAAGTCTCCCAGCGAATAAGCAACAGCAGCTCAGAAGTCTGCTCCGACGATACAAAGACTGCTTTTCGACGACATCGAGGATTCGACAAACACCAGTCGCCAAGCATCGTATAATCACCGAGGAGTACGCTCGACCACTCCGCCAAAGCCCTTACCGAGTTTCGCCGCGAGAACGCGAAGCTATAAGAGAACAAGTCGACGAAATGCTGCGCGACGACATCATCCAGCCGTCGAAAAGCCCGTGGGCATCCCCTGTTGTCCTGGTGAAGAAAAAGGACGGAACCCTACGTTTCTGCGTCGATTATCGTCGTCTGAACAAGATCACGAAGAAGGACGTATACCCCCTTCCACGGATAGACGACGCATTGGATCGGCTTTGCAACGCTAAGTACTTCTCCTCGATGGACCTCAAGTCTGGCTATTGGCAAATAGAAGTCGACGAAAGAGATCGCGAAAAGACCGCCTTCATCACCCCAGACGGCCTCTACGAGTTCAAGGTTATGCCATTTGGACTGTGCTCGGCGCCTGCAACGTTCCAGCGCGTGATGGACACGGTTTTAGTGGGATTGAAATGGCAGACCTGTCTCGTTTACTTGGATGACGTCGTCGTCTTCGCCGAAAATTTCGACGATCACCTTAGGCGGCTTGCCACAGTACTAGAGGCCATCAAGTCATCAGGGCTCACTCTGAAGCCAGAAAAATGCCGCTTCGCTTACGACGAGCTTCTGTGCCTAGGCCACGTCATCAGTAAATCCGGAGTACGCCCCGACCCGCAGAAAACAGCTGCCATCGCAAAGTTCCCGCAGCCCACCGACAAGAAGGCAGTGCGTAGATTCCTTGGCATGTGTGCCTACTACAGGCGCTTTGTCAAGGACTTTTCACGCATCGCCGAGCCGTTGACACGTCTAACTAAATGTGATGTTGAGTTCAAGTGGGAAACGCCGCAGGCCGACGCATTTGAAGAACTCAAACGACGCATGCAGTCGCCGCCAGTACTTGCGCACTTCGACGAGCACGCCGATACAGAAATCCATACTGACGCCAGTAGCCTAGGCCTCGGTGCCGTTCTAGTCCAGAGGAAAAACGGAGTCGAACAGGTGATATCTTACGCTAGCCGGTCGCTGTCAAAAGCGGAAGGCAACTATTCTACGACCGAAAAGGAATGCCTCGCCATCGTTTGGGCTACAGCTAAATTTCGCCCTTATCTTTATGGCAGGCCATTCAAAGTCGTCAGTGACCATCACGCTTTGTGTTGGCTAGCGAGTATAAAGGATCCTTCAGGACGACTGGCGCGGTGGAGCCTCAGACTACAAGAATACGACATCACTGTAACCTACAAGTCCGGACGAAAACACTCCGATGCCGATTGCCTATCACGTGCCCCCATTGACCCGCCGCCGCAGGATGACGAAGATGACGACGCCTTCCTTGGCATGATAAGCGCAGAAGACTTCGCTGAGCAGCAACGGGCAGACCCGGAGCTAAAAGGCCTGGTGGAATATTTGGAAGGGCACACCGACGTTGTCCCCAGGGCATTTAAGCGCGGACTATCTTCCTTCACGCTTCAAAACAATCTCCTCGTGAAGAAGAACTTTTCACCAGTCCGCGCCAACTACCTTCTTGTTGTCCCGTCAGGACTTCGTCCAGAAGTATTGCACGCCCTACATGACGATCCGACCGCTGGACACCTCGGTTTTTCCCGGACACTCTCGAGGATACAACAAAAGTATTATTGGCCGCGCCTGACCGCCGACGTCGCCCATTATGTCAGAACATGCCGAGACTGTCAGCGACGTAAGACACCGCCGACAAGGCCAGCCGGATTACTACAGCCAATCGAGCCTCCTTGCCGACCATTCCAACAGATCGGGATGGACTTGCTGGGACCCTTTCCGACGTCAACAACCGGAAATAAGTGGATCGTCGTGGCGACAGACTACCTCACCCGCTTCGCTGAAACTAAAGCACTGCCGAAAGGTAGCGCAGCCGAAGTGGCGAAATTTTTTGTCGAAAACATCCTGCTTCGACATGGCGCCCCAGAAGTCCTCATCACCGACAGAGGAACGGCCTTTACAGCGGAGCTCACCCAAGCCATTCTGAAATACAGTCAGACAAGGCACAGGAGGACCACGGCCTACCACCCGCAGACGAATGGCCTTACGGAGCGGCTGAATAAGACCCTCGCCGACATGCTAGCGATGTACGTCGACGTCGAACACAAGACGTGGGACGCGGTCCTGCCGTACGTAACCTTTGCGTACAACACGGCGGTGCAAGAAACAACACAGATCACGCCGTTTAAGCTGGTTTACGGCAGGAACCCGACGACGACGCTCGACGCCATGCTGCCGCACGTCACTGACGAGGAGAACCTTGACGTCGCTACCTATCTCCAGCGCGCCGAAGAAGCCCGACAGCTCGCCCGCCTACGGATCAAGACCCAGCAGCGTACCGACAGCCGACATTACAACCTCCGACGACGCTTCGTCGAGTACCAGCCCGGCGACCGTGTTTGGGTATGGACCCCGATACGCCGGCGAGGACTCAGTGAGAAGCTGCTACGACGCTATTTCGGACCCTACAAGGTCATCCGACGTATTGGCGCACTAGACTATGAGGTCGTGCCAGACGGCATTTCGCACTCACAGCGGCGCCGCGCACGATCTGAAGTGGTCCACGTGGTGCGCGTTAAACCCTTTTACGGACGCTGACGAACTTCGCCATTTTTGTTATTTTCTTTGCTACGAGTGCTTTTGTTTATTACCTTCATTTGTTTTCAGCATCGGGTCGATGCTTTTTAAGAGGGGGGTATTGACACGTGTACTTGTCTTTATCGGGCGACAAGTTTTGCCGCCGAACAAATGTTATCGCACAGCGCGGGACGCGCCTGCATGTATCCGAAGTTTCTGGAAAGTTATCGATGCTTCTATCCGCTGTCTGTTATCGCCGAACGTTGTGTTATCTGATTTCATCGCTTGACACGAATGGTGTAGAACATTTTAGAAGGCATGCGGGTCCCAACGTTTATTCTGGAACATTCGACGATTGCTGTATAAAAGCCGACGCGCTTGACCCGCTGATCTGATTTTCGACGATCGCCGACCGTGTTCGCCGCTATCGTTGTGCTATAAGTGTAGCCTGTTTTTGTGGGCACAGGTTCGCCCAATAAAAGTTAGTTTTCTCGTTCACAGTATTGCTACTGTGTTATTGCTTCTTTCTTCACCGTCACTACCACGTGACAATATATACTTTATACAAGTATAAAGAACTTCCACTAGAGTGTCGGAGCTTTGCCAAGCGGAGAATGGTGGCAGTCCTTGCAGCTTGTCAGTGAGGATAGCTTAGATGGTAGAGCTCCTTTCCCAGTAACCTCAGTGAGTCTTGAGGATACTGTGCAGATATTTTCACACTCAACTCACACTCAACTCAGCTCACACACAACTTCATGTGACTCCAGCGACAGCACAGATTCTCACAGTAAACACTACAAAAGGGCTGTACAAGGTAAACAGGCTTCCAGTTGGTGTTTCAGCCGCCCCAGCAATTTTCCAGCGGTTTATGGAGACCACTTTGAGCGGCTTGCCGGGAGTTTGTGTTTACCTGGACGATATCATCGTGAGTGGAGCAACAGCAAAAGAACACAAGGACCGCCTAGCGTCAGTTCTCCAGCAGCTGGCTCAGGCTAACCTATGATTCTGCAAATCCAAGTGTCAGTTTGCTGTGGCGGAGGTTAAATTCTTGGGTCACAAGATTGATGCAGCAGGGATTCACACATCTGAGGAAAAAGTGGAAGCTTTCGTGAAGGCACCAGCGCCCACAAGTAAGCAGACTCTGCAGTCATTTTTAGGCATGTTGGCCTTCTATGATCGCTTTCTAGAGCGCCGGGCTACAGTGGCAGCAACCCTGTATGAACTTCTGGCAAAGGATAAGACTTGGAAGTGGTAACAGCGGCATCAAAAAGCGTTTGATGAGCTCAAACAGTGCTTGTTGTCGAGGACTGTCCTGCCACTATGACGAAAGCAAGCCTCTGTTGATTTCATGTGATGCTTCACCTTAGGGTGTAGGTGCTGTGCTTGTTCAGGTGGACAGCCAAGGCAGAGAGGCACCAATTGCGTTTGCATCCCGGACATTGGGTGCTGCTGTATGTAACTATGCACAACTTGACCGTGAAAGACTTGCTGTAGTTTTTGCAGCCACCTACTTCCACAAGTACATTGTGGGTCGAGGAATCACGTTCGTGACTGACCACCAGCCGTTACTGGGGATTTTCGGGCCACGGAAGCCGGTACCAGAAATGCTTTCGCCCCGAATGAAAAGGTGGTGCCTCAAACTGTCAGCATACAACTACGACCTCCAGTATTGTGCGGGTAGTCGCCATCAGAATGCGGATGCGCTGAGTAGACTGCCTCTGCCAAACTGCATTGAAGAGCCCAACCCACCTGGAGATGTGCTCACATTCGAGGCGTTACCACGACCACCGTTGACAGCTGAGGTTGTGACCACACAAACACAAGAGGATCCAATTCTAGCAGAGGTATTTTCAGCAGTACAGAATGGCACCGTGCAGCGTCTGCAGGGAGACAGTTTCACCCCATACCGCAGAAGAGCCGCCGGACTTGCTATCCATCGAGGATGCATCAGCTGGGGCTCAAGAATTGTCAAACCGGCAGGAGCACGAGAACAGGCCATTTCATTGGTTCACGCGGGCCATCGTGCAATTGTAGCCATGGAAGCTTGTGCGCGCAGTTATCTTTGGTGGCCTGGCTTGGACGTCGAGATCGAAACAAATGTCAAGTCATGCGACCAGTGCCAGCGCACCCAGAGCGATCCAAAAAAGGCTCCAGTTTCAAATCGGACGCAGCCAACGACACCATCGCACACATTGCACGAGGACTTCGCAGGTCCGGTAAAGGGACGTACCTTTTTGGTTGTTGTCGACGCTTTCACAAAGTGGGTGGTGGTGCGACTGGTGAACAGCCCGACATCAACAGCAGTCATTAGTGTACCGCGCTCTTTGTTTGCCACATTCGGCATACCACGCAAGGTTGTGTCGGACAATGGGGCGGCATTTGTGTCTTTCGAGATACAACACTTCTACCAGAGAAATGGCATTCGAAGCGTAACGTCAGCCCCTTAACGTTCTGCTTGCCCGTTTGTTGCAGGGTGGTATGTTGGAGAACTGAAGAGGGCACTGGCCAGAGAACCATCCGGTTCGCTCAGTGTTCGCTTGTCACGTTTTCTGCTTCGGCAGCATACCACTGTGCATCAGTCAACCGTGCTAATTATGCAAAATAGAAGTGAGGCGTGCAGACAGGACACATGAGTAAGAGTAGAGTGGACAACACGAACGCGGCGTTCGTGTTGTCCACTTCTCGACTCTTATGTCCTGTCTGCACGCCTCACTTCTATTTTGCATAATGAATCCTTACCAACTAGCTCAGCTTTCTATCGTTCTAAACCGGGCTAACACCGGCTAAAGCCATGTTCGGGCGGGAGCTGCCAAACCATTTGGACCTCATCATTGCACCGGAAGCACAGGAGGCTGCACAACCTGACCTACCCAAGAGTCGTCAACTCATACTAGGAAAAGCCGTATGGGTAAAACAATTCGGCAAGGGGCCAGACTGGGCAGAAGGAACTCGGGTTAAAAGCATAGGCCAGAGATCTTGGCTTGTGAAATGCGCTGGAAGAATTGTGAGACGCCATCTAAACCAGCTCAGGAAGCGTACCCGCGAAGTTAAGCTGGACAGACAAGCCTCAGCAACGCTCACGTGGGGCATGGACAGTAATCCAGCAGAAAGCACACCAGCTATGCCTTCTTCACGTCCACTCGAATCCGAATCGAGCATACCGAAACGACCAGCACGCGTCAGACGGCAGCAGCGTACTTGGTACAAGGCATCCTTCTAAGGGGGGGAAAAGTTTTGTGTCCGTGATAAGTTCGGGTTTTGGTCCTCGGATGCGGACGGGTGCAGCCGCATAGTGGCAGTGTCCGGAACTACATGTGAACGTTCCCCACTGCGCCGATGGGTGGAGCCACATCCCTGGCAAGCCCTGGTGTGGGACAATCACGTGGACAGTGTGTTCGCGCCAAGTGATGTAGTGTGGTCGCCATCTCTCCGACAAGGCTACGTTCATTATGTGTACTATGTGTGGAATAAAGTAATTCCCAGTACATAACAGTTCCTTCAAAGGATCCTCGATGTATGTGAACTTATATAGTTCTGTTGGAATCCCACCGATGGCACCGGTTGTTGGAACCTCAGTGCTGACACCCGTTATTGCGATCGGACCGTTGGCGCCCGTTGTTGCAAATGGGTCGCAAGCCCCAAGGGTAGCGTTGGCCTGGCGGCCTGGGGCACACCGGAAGCATCCGAAGGTCCCAGCAAAGCATGAGGCGACTGCTAACAGAACAACTTGTTTATTCTAGCATCGCAAAGAGCGGGCGGTCAGGTCGACCGAAGTAGAGAGACGGGAGAGCACGTTACTCAACAGAAGAAATCGGAGCCTCTCTCCTGGCGTCCGGGGGCAGCTGCTTTTTTACTCGTGGCGTCGCGGGCAAGAAGGAAGGTCACGAGATGACACCACGTGACAGCGAGGCACGGACGGACTGAGAGACATGTAGAGACAAGGAGGTGACGCATCAGCCGGGCCGGCGCCGGTCAGTCCTCCTCGCTTCACACTTGGGGAGCTCCTCTCCCCGGCTGCCGCGCTTTGACAAGCGTGGGCACACACACACACACGCACACACGAAGACACGTGGCACTGAAACATGCCGGGACGCGCTCGGCGGGGATGCGTCGCGGCCGCTCCGAACGGGCCAAAATGTCCGCCGCTTTGAACGAAGCCCCGGCGTCCGTTGAATCCGCGCGGGCTACACCGCGCGTCATAGGTGAAACGTAACAGACCGCCCCGCCGGGGGAAGGAGATCCCGATGGTCAGGGGACTTCATCCGCTGTCCGGAGGGATGTCGCTCGATGATGCTCATAACCGAAGTCGGTCGTCCCTCGGCGTTTCTTGAGCGCAGCGCACCGAGAAGGCCTCGTTCTCACGTTCAGGTTCACACAGGACACTGCAAAGTGACTTCGGGAGAGTTCTCATTTTTCTCTCGTTCCCAGACGACTGTTTGCGGCTCTGTCTTTCTTAGAGCATCCGTCAGGGGAGCCGCGATATCAGAGTACCTGGGGATGTACCTCTGATAGTAGCCGGCGACACCTAAGAACGACCGAATATCGGTCTTCGTGCGCGGTTGCGGAAAGTCTCGCACAGCGGCCACCTTTATTTCAGACGGGCGGCGACGACCCCGACCAATCACGTGACCAAGGTAGACAACCTCGGCCTGTGCTAACTGGCACTTGGGAGCCTTGACTGTCAAGCCCGCTTCGCGCAGGCGGGTTAGCACTGCCCGCAAGTGTGCCATATGCTCAGATCAGGATGCGGAGAATATCGCTACGTCGTCTAAATACGGTAAAGCGAATTCTTGCTGTCCCCGCAACACTTTATCCATGAGGCTTGAAAAACAGTATGGCGCGTTGTTCAAACCAAAACTCAACACTTTAGGACGGAATGTTCCCATTGGTGAAATGAACGCCGCATACCTACTAGCCTCTTCTGTAAGTGGGACCTGCCAATAACCCCTGACAAGATCTAGGGTGGAAATAAACTGAGCGCTACTAACTTTCTCAAGGCGCTCCTCGATGTTAGGGATCGGATAAATTTGATCTTTAGTTATGGAATTTAGCCTGCGGTAGTCGACACAAGGACGAGGTTCCTTGCCCGGTACCTCAACTAAAATCAAAGGGGAGGTATAATCACTCTCACCCGCCTCAATAACACCGAGCTGTAGCATCTTCTTTACCTCAGCCTCCATAATATCGTGCTGGCGGGGTGACACCCGGTACGCTTTGAATCGTACTGGCTCTGGGGAGGTAAGTTCTATATCATGGGTGAGGACAGAAGTCCTACCAGGCCTCTCAGAGAACTGACCTTGAAACTCTTGTAAGAGCTGGTGTAGTTCGGTTTTCTGCTCAGGCGACAGCGGTGCTTTACTGATTAAGTCACTAATGACTTGATCGGTGTCTTCCCTGTTCGTCACTGAGCCTAGTCCCGGAAGCTCGACCGGAAGTTCTTCGGGAGCGTTTACCATCATACACACTACTGCTTCCCGTTGCTTATAGGGTTTGAGCAGATTACAGTGGTAAACTTGCTGTGCTTTCCGTTTTCCTGGCAGACTGACCACGTAGTTGACGTCCGACAGTTTTTGAACAATCCGTGCTGGGCCCTCCCACTGCACGTCGGGTTTGTTTTTTAGCGATGTGCGCAATATCATGACATCATCGCCCACCTCAAAACGACGGGCCCTGGCTGTCCGATCATAATAAACCTTGGCCCTCTGCTGGGCCTTTGCCATTGCTTCACCTGACAACTCCTGTGCCCTTCTTAAGCGTTCGAGGAGCTTAAGCACGTACTCCACCACGACTGGGTCGTCGCCCCTGCCTTCCCACGATTCTCGAAGCATGCGAAGCGGAGACCGCAGCGAGCGACCGTACACCAGCTCAGCTGGCGAAAACCCCGTAGCCGCATGCGGCGCGGTCCGTAATGCAAACATCACCCCAGGCAGACACAGCTCCCAGTCAGTTTGATGTTCAAAACACAATGCTCTCAACACGCGCTTCATGACGGAGTGGAGCTTCTCAACGGAATTCGACTGGGGGTGGTGCACTGAGCTGTGTAACCGCTTTACCCTGCACCTTTCGAGAAAGGCTGTCGTCAAAGCGCTAGTAAACACTGTGCCCTGATCTGATTGGATTTCCGCAGGAAAACCAACTCGCGCAAATATGGACAGTAGTGCATTGACTATCTCAACTGAGCTGAGTTCTTTAAGAGGCACTGCTTCAGGGAACTTTGTCGCTGGGCAGATCACAGTCAAAATGTGTCTGTACCCCGTGGCTGTTACCGGCAGAGGTCCCACTGTATCAATAACGAGCCGTCTAAAAGGCTCCGTAATGATAGGTACCAACTTCAACGGCGCCCTCGATTTGTCCCCTGGTTTGCCCACCCGCTGACAGGTGTCGCATGTCTTCACAAAGTGGTCTGCGTCCCGAAAACACCCTGGCCAATAGTACTCTTGCAAGAGACGGTCCTTAGTTTTCTTAACTCCTAGGTGTCCGGACCACGAACCCCCATGAGACAAGCGCAACAGATCCTGACGGTAGCACTGAGGCACGATCAGCTGATCGAACTCCACTCCCCTGCGGTCTACATACTTCCGGTACAGGACCCCACCTCTTTCCACAAAGCGAGCATTTTTCTTGGCGATACCTTCCTTGACAATGCAGCGTATGTTTTCTAGGCTGCCATCCTTCTTTTGCTCGGTTATCAAAGCCGACCGACTGACTTTTAGCAACCTATTAAGTCCGTCTGACGTAGGCGCGATGAGCAAATCTTCAGATAGCTCTTCTAACTTTCCCCCGCAGGGGCGTCTGCGCAAGCAGGCGTTTGGTGTGTTGCGACACCACGGACCCGAGCACACGAGGGTTGGACCCTCCCGCGTGTAGCCGTGCGCGGCTTAGCCGTGTCCGGGGAAAAGGGGATCCTGGGGGTTGAGCCAATGCCGGGTGTTTGGACCTTTACGGCCCCTCGGCGGCGGCAACACACCCCTTTGGCCTCGGCTTCACGTAGACGGCACCCCCGGACTGACCCACCCGGGGGAAATCGGCAGTCGCCTTTTCCTGTCCTCCTCTCCAATCTTCGTCTTTCTCTCTCGTCTTTTTCATCTTTCCTGTCTTCTCATTACTTCTCCTCACTTCCTAGTTTCCCGGCGGCAAGGGTTAACCTTGTGTAGCTAGCCAGCCTTGGTTATGCTGTATTTGGTTATAGCAGCGATGTACGGCTGGCGTTGGCAGGGTTTCTCTAGCAGGAACTCCTGTCACGTCCCCCTGTTGGGCTCCATGGTGGGTGGTCGGCATCGCGGCCGAAAACCCTACTGTACTCATGGAAAACACTTTTCCTAAACTCCCTGATCGCCCTCAGAAACGAGGGCGCACCGAAGAGGTCTTTCAGTTTTTCGGACGCCAAGTCAACAATTTTCCTCGTTTTCATGTAATCCACGCAGAAAAACCGGCTAAACAAGTACGAACAATCTCCCCTTTCCTAGTATCTAAGTCCCTTACCGAAGTTTTTGGCCCAGGATATAAGGTGTCAAGGATGGCTAGCGGTGACCTCCTCTTGGAGCTCCGCGACCAGAAGCAATTTGAGAAGCTGCCACAGCTAGTATCATTTGGGGAGACCCAAGTAGTTGTAACCCCGCACCGCACGATGAACACTTCCCGCGGCGTCGTCTCGGACGATGATTTGCTGGAGCTCACTGAGGCTGAGCTCTTGGAGGGCTTCAGCGAACAGAATGTTATAAATGTCAAAAGAATTAAGATGAGGCGAGATGGAAAAGAACTTGCGACCAAACACCTAATACTCACCTTCAATTCAAGTGTCTTGCCCGAGTCAATCGAGGCCGGGTACATCAAGCTCCGTGTAAGACCATATGTGCCAAATCCCCTCCGATGTTTCAAGTGTCAGCGTTTTGGCCACAGTTCGCAGAGCTGCCGAGGCCGCCAAACTTGTGCGAAATGCAGCGCGCACGAACACTCCTCTGAATCTTGTGAGAATGCTTTCCACTGTGTAAACTGTGATGGCGAGCATGCCGCATACTCGCGGTCATGCCCATCTTGGAAGAAAGAAAAAGAAATAGTCACAATCAAAGTAAAAGAAAACATATCATTCAAAGAGGCACGCAGGCGGGTTGCATACCTTCCTAAGGCCAGCTTTGCCGAAGTGGCGCGTCAGGGGGCAGCGTCACAACGGCCTCCGGCGGCTGTCCGACCCACAAGCCGTGAGTCGGCAGTTACGCCATCTGCCCCCGCGGCGGTTGCAGCTAGCGCTGCTCCGCCTACCCAGCAGACGGGGCCATCGACCCCGAAGGTGGGTGCAGCCGAGGCTGCCCCACCCTCCCCCGCCCCTTCTAGCGCTGGCAACAGCCGGCGCTCCCAAATTCCTCAAAATGCCCCATCGACCTCCGGGCTGGTGGGCGCAAGGGTCTTGCCCTCCAAGGCGGGACCCTCTCTAGTTACTTCTCGCTCGCAAGAGCACGTGTCCGGCGCCTCACCTGAGGCAATGGACACCACACCTAACCTCAAGGCGCACCAAGCGCCGAAGGAGCGGCGAGGCTCACTCGAACGCTCCAGAAAGAGCAAAACTCCGGTTACAGGGCCTCGAAAGAGCTCTGTAATCTAAGGCATCACTGCCGTTTCCGTAAGCACAGCACCAACTTACTTTAAATATGGATACACAAATCATACAGTGGAACGTCAGAGGTCTTCTTAGAAACCTTGATGATGTGCAGGAAATCATACACAAACATAATCCAAAAGTGCTGTGTTTGCAGGAAACACACTTAAAATCTAAACACACAAACTTTCTCCGTACGTATGTTACGTTTCGCAAAGATCGCGATGATGCCATTGCATCATCGGGTGGTGTTGCGATTCTTACTCATAGAAGTATTGCGTGTCAGCCTTTACAGCTACAAACGCCCCTTGAAGCAGTGGCGGTTCGAGTTGTCCTACTAAACAAACTCATCACCATTTGCTCCCTTTACATACCCCCGCATTATCAACTGAACAAACATGAATTTCACTCCTTGATCGATCAATTGCCAGAACCTTATGCTGTTCTTGGCGATTTCAATGCGCACAGCTCCCTGTGGGGCGACTCTCGTATAGATGCGCGAGGTCGCCTTGTTGAACGGTTCCTTTTTTCTTCTGGAGCGTGCCTTCTCAACAAGAAAGAACCCACATATTACTCTCTTGCAAACCGATCCTTTTCGTCAATAGATCTCAGTATAGTCTCCCCGTCTGTACTGCCTGAACTCGAATGGGAAGTTACCGACAACCCTTACGGTAGCGACCACTTCCCTATACTGCTAAGATCATATAAAGAAAACGAATATCCACCATACGCTCCTAGGTGGAAGATTGAGGCAGCTGATTGGGAGAAATTTCGATCTCTAACTAGTATCTCATGGGCTGACCTGTCTTCATTAGAAATTGACGCTGCAGTCGAGTTTTTTACAGCATTCATAATAGATGTCGCATATAAATGCATATCAGAAGTAAAAGGCTTGGCCTGCAAACGGCGTGTCCCATGGTGGAACGACGATTGTAAGATCGCTCGTAAAAAACAGAACAGGGCGTGGGGGTTGCTACGCGCTTCTCCCACTGCAGAAAATCTAGTCAACTTTAAAAAAGTAAAATCCGAAGGCAGGCGAACCCGCCGACAGGCCAGACGAGAAAGTTGGCAGAAGTTTCTATCAAGTATTAACTCGTTCAGAGATGAGGTGAAAGCCTGGAACAGGGTCAATAGGATAAGAGGGCGACAAGCACATGCACTCCCTTTGGTAAACACAGAAGGCGATACCCTACAAGATCAGGCGGACTCACTTGGGGAGCACTTTGAGAGCGTGTCAAGTGCCAATCATTACTCGCAATCCTTTCTGAAATATAAACAAATAGAAGAATGTAAGCCACTCATGAGAAAATGTCAACAGAATGAACCATACAATTGTCCTTTTAGCATTGCCGAGTTGAGAGCTGCCTTGAGCGCATGCAAGAGCTCTGCCCCGGGATCTGACAGAATCATGTATGAAATGATCAAAAACTTAGATAAAGACACCCAACTTACACTACTCACACTTTTCAACACCATCTGGGATGCAGGGTACCTTCCAACCGCGTGGAAGGAAGCCATTGTAGTCCCTGTTTTGAAACAAGGCAAAGACCCTTCCTCAGTGGCAAGTTACCGCCCGATAGCCCTCACAAGTTCCCTTTGTAAGGTATTCGAAAAAATGATAAATCGGCGACTCATCTTTTTCCTTGAACAGAGCAAAATTCTTGATCCTTATCAGTGCGGCTTCCGAGAAGGACGCTCCACAACTGACCACCTTGTACGTGTAGAAGCAAATATCCGGGACGCATTTGTACACAAACAATTCTTCTTATCCATATTCCTCGATATGGAGAAGGCGTACGATACGACGTGGCGTTACGGAATCTTAAGAGACTTGTCAGAAATGGGCATCCACGGTAATATGTTTAATATAATAAAAAGCTATCTGACAAATCGTACCTTCCGGGTAAAAGTCGGCAATGCACTCTCACGTCCTTTTACGCAAGAAACGGGTGTACCCCAAGGAGGCGTGCTCAGCTGCACGCTATTTATCGTGAAGATGAATACCCTTCGTGCTTCACTACCACCCGCCATCTTTTACTCTGTCTACGTGGACGACATTCAAATAGCCTTCAAATCTTGTAACCTCGCAGTCTGCGAGAGACAGGTACAGCATGGCCTGAACAAAGTGTCAATGTGGGCAGAGAAAAATGGATTTAAAATCAATCCTAACAAAAGTTCTGTTGTTCTTTTTACACGAAAGAGAGGCCTGATCCCGGATCCTTGCTTAGAACTGTGTGGACACCAAATACCTGTAAACAAGGAGCACAAATTCCTAGGTATTATACTTGACGATAGACTCACTTTCATACCACACATTAAATATCTAAAAGAAAAATGCCTAAAAACAATGAACCTAATGAAACTTCTATCTAAGACTACGTGGGGTAGTGACAGAAAGTGTCTAATGAATATCTATAAGAGCCTCATCCGGTCACGATTAGATTATGGTGCCGTGGTATATAACTCTGCCGCCCCGAGCGCGCTAAAGATGCTAGACCCTGTTCACCATCTAGGTATCCGCTTAGCCACAGGAGCTTTCAGAACGAGTCCCGTACAAAGTTTATATGCAGAATCGAATGAGTGGTCACTCCATATCCAGAGAACATACATCAGCCAAACATATTTTTTGAAAGTACACTCTAATCGCGAACATCCCTGTTTTGATACCATTAATGATATGACATATGCTACACTGTTTCGTAATCGTCCTTCCTTAAGACAGCCTTTCTCGCTGCGTGTGAGGGAGCTTAGTGATCAAATGCATGTGCCACTCCTCGAGCTCCCCCTAATGCATCCATCCAAGCTGCTACCTCCTTGGGAGTGGCAGCTCATACAATGCGATATATCTTTCATGCAAGTTACAAAACACGCTTCAGACATTGAAATCCAAATGCATTTCCGTGAATTCCAGCACAAACACTCCTGCACGGAGTTCTACACAGACGCATCAAAGTCACACGACGGGGTGTCCTATGCAGCCGTCGGTCCATCCTTCTCGGAATCCGGCGTACTGCATCCAGAAACTAGTATCTTTACGGCTGAGGCCTACGCAGTATTGTCGTCCGTGAAGCATATTAGCAAATCAAAACTCAAAAAATCAGTCATATATACGGACTCCCTAAGTGTTGTGAAGGCTTTGATATCGTTCTGTAAGCACAAAAATCCTGTTATAATCGAACTCTATTCCATGTTATGTAAAGCATATGTATCTAACCAGCATGTGATTATATGCTGGGTGCCTGGCCATAGGGGCATCCAGGGTAATGTTCTAGCGGACCAGATGGCCACATCAATTGCATCACACACTGTTAATTCTACCGCTGCGGTCCCTGTCACAGACCTGAAGCCTTTTTTAAGAAGGAAACTGCGAAACTACTGGCAACGATTGTGGGACCTGGAAACAAATAATAAGTTGCATGTAATAAAGCCAAAATTAGGTTTCTGGCCCTCTGTAACAAAATCACGCCGAACAGATGTCCTATTCTGTCGTCTGAGAATAGGACACACATTTGGCACGCATAACTATTTACTCACTGAAAATGATCCTCCAACCTGCGGTAGATGCGGGGAGAGGCTGACCGTCCTCCACGTCCTCCTGGAGTGCCGGGAAGCCGAATATGAAAGAAAGAAACATTTTCCCTTAGCATACCGACAGCACATCCCCCTTCATCCTGTTATGTTACTCGGCCCAGAACCTTTGTTTGACACCAACGCAGTCTTAAGTTTTCTGAAAGATGTTGTTTTGCATGTTTTTAGCCCCACATGTTCGTAGCGGGTCTTCTCTTCAGAGGATGCCGCTGCGATAGCTTTTGCGTATCGCACATGCCTCTAGGCCCTTGTGTCTCAAGGGCTCTGGCGAGGCAGCAGTGCTCCAAGTAATTTTAACATCCTATATTTTTCTACTTTGCATCATTCTTCTACGATGGATTTTAATGTTCATAGTATTCACCATCTGTCATCGCCATAATTTATAACACGTTAATTTTACGCACTTTACAGCGAATATTTTTAGGCCACTTTACAGCCAAGTCACATCTTCATAATACACCGTCAACATTACCACTTGTCATGGCGCTCTTTGGCCAAACCTGGCCCTTGCGCCATTAAACACCACATATCATCATCATCATCTTCTAACTTTCCCGTGTCGGGCATTTCCTCTCCAGTATCTGGTGCCTTTAACGCTACAGGCTCAATTTTATTCAGTGAGGGCGTGCTCTGAATATCAGCTTGCTGCGCCTCTGACCCTTTCTCATCGTTCGACAACGTCGGCCCCGCAACTACCGCCTTTGCAGCGAGCTCCCGAACCTTCGATCTAGTTAAGGCCTGAACGCTAGCCTCACCAAACAAAAGCCCCTTCTCGCGCAGGACGTGATCGGACCTGTTGGAAAATAGGTACGGGTACTGGGGGGGGGGGGCAGCATAGATGACACTGCCGCCTCCGTCTCAAGTGCTCCGAAAGGTCCTTCAATAAGCACTTTTGCTACGGGCGGACACACGCTGTGAGCTTCCACGGCTTGCTTGATCCATGCGCACTCGCCCGTGAAGATATCGGGTTCTACGTAAGAGGGGTGAACTACATCCATCGTAGCTGCGGAATCGCGAAGCACTCGGCACTCTTTCCCGTTCACGAGGAGGTCTCGCATGTAAGGCTCGAGAAGCTTCATGTTCTCGTCAGTGCTGCATAACGACAAAAACACGACTTTTGTTTTTGTTTCTGGACACTGCGCCGAAAAATGACCCGGCTTCTGGCACGTATAACACACGCGCGCTTGCCTCGTCTCGAACCGCTTTCTGCGTTCGGCTTCGGCTGCCGCCGTCTCCTTACGCTCGGTCGGACTGCTTTCACTCGCATCCGCACTACGTGTGTCCCCCTTTGCTCTCATGGGCGTGAACTTCGGCCTCTCAAACTTGGAGCCAAATTCACCCTTTTGACCGCCCTTAGCTCCGCGAGCCCGACGCGTCACAAACTCTTCGGCTAGCTCAGCGGCTCTAGCCACCGTACTAACGTCTGGCCTATCCAAGACCCAGTACCGCACGTTCTCAGGTAACCGACTATAAAACTGTTCTAGCCCGAAACACTGCAGAACTTTCTCGTGGTCACCAAACGCTTTCTCTTCTTTGAGCCACTCCTGCATGTTTGACATTAGCCTGTAGGCAAACTCTGTATATGACTCACTTTTGCCTTTCTCATTTTCTCGGCCCCGCAGGGGCGTCTGCGTCAGCAGGCGTTTGGTGTGTTGCGACACCACGGACCCGAGCACACGAGGGTCGGACCCTCCCGCGTGTAGCCGTGCGCGGCTTAGCCGTGTCCGGGGAAAGGGGGATCCTGGGGGTTGAGCCGATGCCGGGTGTTCGGACCTTTAAGGCCCCCCGGCGGAGGCAACACACCTCTTTGGCCTCTGCTTCACGTAGACGGCACCCCCGGACTGACCCACCCGGGGGAAATCGGCAGTCGCCTTTTCCTGTCTCTCTCTTCCTACAACCTTCGTCTTTCCCTTACTTTCCACCTTTCCTGTCTCCTTCTCTCTTCTATTTACTTCCTTATTCTTGGCGGCAAGGGTTAACCCTGTGTGGCTATCCAACCTTGGGTACACCATATTTGGTTATAGTGGCGGCGTACGACTGGCGTCGTGCAGACTTGCATGCAAGCTCTGCCGCGTCCCCTCGTTGGGCTCCGTGGTGGGCGGTCGGCGCTGTTGCCGAATTTTTATATATTTTCATGGAAACTTCCTTCCCCAAACTTCCCGATCGCCCTCAGAAACGAGGGCGCACCGAAGATGTATTTCAGTTTTTTGGCCACCAAATGCAGCATTTCCCCCGGTTCCATGTTATTCACTCCGAAAAGCCAAACAAAGCAGTGCGAAACATTTCACCATTCCTTGTGTCAAAGTCCTTGACTGATGTTTTTGGTCCAGGTTACAAGGTGTCCAGGATGGCAAGCGGTGACCTCCTCTTGGAGCTCCGCGATTTGAAACAATATCAAAAACTATCGAAACTAGTGTCATTTGGGGAGACCCACATAACAGTAACCCCGCACCGTACATTGAACACCACCCGCGGTGTTGTGTCGGATGACGATCTGCTTGAACTGACTGAAGCGGAACTCCTGGAGGGCTTCAGTGAGCAAAATGTTATCAATGTCAGAAGAATTAAGATAAGGCGAGATGGCAAAGAGATCCAGACCAAGCACCTAATAATCACATTTGGTTCAAGTGTTCTGCCCGAGTCAATCGAGGCCGGGTACATCAAGCTCCGTGTTCGGCCGTACGTGCCCAACCCACTCCGTTGTTTCAAATGCCAGCGCTTTGGCCACAGCTCGCAGAGCTGCCGAGGCCGCCAAACTTGTGCCAAATGTAGTAATCAAGAACACACCTCTGAAGCTTGTGAGAACGCTCTCCACTGTGTAAATTGTGACTGGGATCACGCCGCGTACTCGCGGTCGTGCCCCTCTTGGAAAAAAGAAAAGGAAATTTTAACAATTAAAGTTAAGGAAAATCTAACGTTCAAAGAGGCACGCAGGCGGGTAGCATACCTGCCAAAGAAAAGCTTTGCCGAAGTGGCGCGTCAGGGGGCAGCGTCACAACGGCCTCCGGCGACTGTCCGACCCACACGCAGTGAGTCGGCAGTTACGCCATCTGCCCCCACGGTGGTTGCAGCTAGCGCTGCTCCGCCAACCAAGGAAAAGGGGCCATCGACCCCGAAGGTGGGCGCAGCCGAGGCTGCCTCAACCTCCCAGGTCCCTTCCAGTGCTGGCAATGGCCGGCGCAGCCAAATCCCCCAGGGAACCCCATCGACCTCCGGGCTGGTGGGCGCAGGGGTCTTGCCCTCCAAGGCGGGCCCTTCCCTGGTAACTTCTCGCTCACAAGAGCACGTGTCCGGCGCCTCACAAGAGGCAATGGACACTACACCTACCCCCAAGGCGCCCCAGGCGCCTAAGGAGCGGCGAGGTTCCCTCGAACGCTTCAAAAAGAGCAAAACCCCGGTTACAGGGCCTCGAAAGGGCTCTGTAATCTAAGACATCCCTTCCGTTTCCGTAAGCACAGCACCAATTAAATTTAAAATATGGATACACAAATCATTCAGTGGAATGTCAGAGGTCTACTTAGGAATCTTGGTGATGTTCAAGAACTTATCCATAAACACAATCCAAAAGTGCTGTGTTTACAGGAAACACACTTAAAATCCAAACACACAAACTTTCTTCGACAGTATGTAACATTTCGCAAAGATCGCGATGATGCCGTCGCATCATCGGGTGGTGTTGCAATTATAATTCAAAAAAGCATAGCCTGTCAACGTGTACAGCTACGAACGGCCCTTGAGGCAGTGGCGGTTCGGGCTATTCTGCTAAAGAAACTTATCACTATTTCCTCGCTTTATATTCCCCCACATTATAAACTAAGCAAACATGAATTTCAATCTTTTATTGATGAATTGCCGGAACCCTATGTTGTTCATGGCGATTTCAATGCTCATAACTACCTGTGGGGCGACCCTCATATAGACGCGCGAGGACGTCTTGTCGAACAATTCCTTTTTTCTTCTGGTGCGTGTCTGTTGAATAAGAAGCAACACACATATTACTCGCTAGCAAACAGAACCTATTCTTCCATAGATCTTAGCATAGTCTCCCCGTCTGTACTGCCTGAACTTGAATGGGAAGTTGCCGACAACCCTTACGGCAGCGACCACTTCCCTATACTGCTAAGATCACCTAAAGAAAATGAATATCCACTACACGCTCCTAGGTGGAAGATTGACGCAGCAGACTGGGAGAGGTTCCGAAACTTAACTAGTATATCATGGGATGACATGTCTTCTTTAGAAATCGATGCTGCTGTGGAGTACTTCACAGCCTTCGTAATAGATGCCGCATCTAAATGCATACGTGAGCGGCTCGGCATGCAAACGGCATGTCCCGTGGTGGAACAATGAATGCAGAATCGCACGTAGGAATCAGAACAAAGCGTGGGAGTTGCTACGCGCTTCGCCCACTACAGAAAATCTTGTCAACTTTAAAAAAAGTAAAATCCCAAGGTAGGAGAACCCGCCGACAGGCCAGAAGAGAAAGCTGGCAAAAGTATCTATCGAGTATTAACTCGTTTAGGGATGAGGCCAAAGCCTGGAACAGAGTTAATAGGATTAGGGGGAGGCAAACATACTCAGTCCCCCTGGTAAACACACAGGGCGATACACTGCAAGACCAGGCAGATTCACTTGGGGAATATTTTGAGAGCGTGTCAAGTCCAACAAATTATACACAATCCTTTCTCAAATACAAACAAACAGAAGAACGTAAGCCACTTATAAGAAAAGGTCGAAAGAATGAGCCTTACAACCGTCCATTTTGTATTGCCGAATTGAGAGCTGCCTTGAGCGCATGCAACAGCTCCGCACCAGGATCTGATAGAATCATGTATGAAATGCTCAAAAACGTACACAATGACACGCAGGTTACACTACTCACACTTTTCAACACCATTTGGGATGCAGGTTACCTTCCAACCGCATGGAAGGAAGCCATTGTGGTCCCTGTTTTGAAACAAGGCAAGGACCCTTCCTCAGTATCAAGTTACCGCCCGATAGCCCTCACAAGTTGCATTTGTAAGGTGTTTGAAAAAATGATTAACCGGCGACTCATTCATTTCCTTGAACAGAGCAAAATCCTTGATCCCTATCAGTGCGGCTTCCGAGAAGGGCGCTCCACAACTGACCATCTTATACGTGTAGAAGCAAATATCCGGGACGCATTTGTGCACAAACAATTCTTCTTATCCATATTCCTCGATATGGAGAAGGCGTACGATACGACGTGGCGTTACGGAATCCTAAGAGACTTGCTAGAAATGGGTATCCATGGAAATATGCTTAACCTAATGGAAAGCTATCTGTCCAGTCATACCTTCCGGGTAAAAGTCGGCAATGTACTATCACGACCTTTTATACAAGAAACGGGTGTACCCCAAGGAGGCGTGCTCAGTTGCACACTTTTCATCGTGAAGATGAACACGCTTCGCGCTTCATTACCACCGGCAATCTTTTATTCTGTCTACGTGGACGATATACAAATAGCTTTCAAATCTTGTAACCTCGCAGTCTGCCAGAGGCAGGTACAGCATGGCCTGAACAAAGTCTCAATGTGGGCAGACAATAATGGATTTAAGATCAATCCTAACAAAAGCTCTTCCGTTCTTTTTACAAGAAAGAGAGGAATGATCCCAGATCCTTGCTTAGAACTTTGTGGACAACAAATACCCGTAAACAAAGAGCACAAGTTTCTAGGTGTTATACTAGACTACAGACTCACTTTCGTCCCCCACATTAAACATATTAAAGAAAAATGTCTGAAAACAATGAACCTAATGAAACTTCTATCCCATACATCGTGGGGTAGTGACAGGAAGTGCTTAATTAATCTCTATAAGAGCCTGATCCGTTCACGATTAGATTATGGTGCCGTGATCTACCGTTCTGCAGCCCCGAGCGCGCTAAAGATGCTAGATCTGGTCCACCATCAAGGTATCCGTTTAGCCACAGGAGCTTTCAGAACGAGTCCCGTACAAAGTTTATATGCAGAATCGAATGAGTGGTCGCTTCATATCCAGAGAACGTACATCAGCCAAACATATTTACTGAAAGTCCACTCAAATCCTGAACATCCCTGTTTTAATACCGTTAATGACGTGACATATGCTACACTCTTTCGCAATCGTCCCTCCGTAAGACAGCCTTTCTCGCTGCGTGTGAGGGAGCTTAGTGAAGAAATGCATGTTCCACTCCTCGAGCTTCCCCTAATGCATCCAACCAAGCTGCTACCTCCTTGGGAGTGGCAGCTCATACAATGTGATATATCTTTCATGGAAGTCACAAAGCATGCTCCAGAGATTGAAATCCAAATGCATTTCCGCGAACTCCAGTACAAATACTCCTGCACTGAGTTCTACACAGACGCATCGAAGTCACGCAAGGGGGTGTCATATGCAGCCGTCGGTCCATCCTTCTCGGAATCCGATTTACTGCATCCGGAAACTAGTATCTTCACGGCTGAGGCCTACGCAATATTGTCGACCGTGAAGCATATAAGGAAATCAAAACTCGAAAAATCAGTTATATATACGGACTCCCTTAGTGTTGTGAAGTCTTTGATGTCGTTCTGTAAGCACAAAAATCCTATAATAATTGAACTCTATTCCATCTTATGTAAAGCATATGTATCAAACCAGCATGTGATTATATGCTGGGTGCCTGGCCATAGGGGCATCCAGGGTAATGTTCTAGCGGACCAGATGGCCACATCAATTGCATCACACACTGTTAATTCTACCGCTGCGGTCCCTGTCACAGACCTGAAACCCTTCTTAAGAAGGAAACTGCGAAACTACTGGCAACGATTGTGGGACCTGCAAACGAATAATAAGTTGCATGTAATAAAGCCAAAATTAGGTTTCTGGCCTCCTGTAACAAAATCACGCCGGACAGATGTCCTATTCTGTCGCCTAAGAATAGGACACACATTTGGCACGCACAACTTTTTACTCACTGGAAACGAGCCTCCAACCTGCGGTAGATGCGGGAAGAGGCTGACCGTCCTCCACGTCCTGCTGGAGTGTCGAGAAGCCGAATATGAAAGAAAGAAGCATTTTCCCCTAGCATACCGGCAGCACATCCCCCTTCATCCTGTTATGTTACTTGGTGCAGAACCGCTCTTTGACACCAGCACTGTCCTAGGTTTTCTGAAAGATGTTGTATTACATGTAACTAGCCCATACGTTCGTAGCGCCTCCTCTCTATAGAGGATAGCGCTGTGATAGTTTTTTCGAATAGCACATGCCTCTCGTCCCTTGGGTTCAAGGGTTTTGGCGAGGCAGTGGTGCCCTTAGAAAATTTTAGCATCTCACATATTTTGTACATTGCATCATTTTTCCCAATACATTCTAGTGTTCATAGTATTCGTCATTAGTCATCGCCATAATTTTATAGCACGTAGATTTTACGCACTTTACAGCGACAATTTTTAGGCCACTTTACAGCCAAGTCACATCTCCATATTACATCGTCAACATCACCACTTGTCATGGCGCTCTTTGGCCAAACCTGGCCCTTGCGCCATTAAACACCACATATCATCATCATCATCATCATCATCATCATTTTCTCGAAACTTCCGACGGAACGCCTCCGCGGACAGCCTGTACTTTTTTAGCAGACTCGATTTCACTTGGTCGAAATCCTCTGCCTCCTCTCTATTCAAGCGAGCGACTACGTCGGCTGCCTCGCCGGGTAACAAAGTGAGCAAGCGCTGTGGCCACGTTTCCCGAGAGAACCCCTGCTTCTCGCACGTTCGCTCAAAGTTAACCAGGAACAAACCAATGTCCTCTCCAAGCTTAAACGGTCGCATCAGGTCAGTCATTTTGAACAATACTCGTTCTCCTGCACCGTGTCCCTGATTTCCATTACGAGCGCGTTCCATATCTACCTCGAGACGCTTCATTTCCAAAGCGTGCTCGCGCTCTTCTTTTTCTTTCTCTTTTCGTTCTTTTCGTTCAAGCTCATCTTTCTCTTGTTGCTCTCGCTGTTGCTGTTCTTTAAGTTCGCGTTCCTGTCTTTTTACCGTCTCCCTCTCCTCAATGGTCTCAAGGCATTCCGACAGCTCGTCATCCTCAGCTCCTAACTCAAGAATAGCCCTTAGCAGTTCTGGTTTTCTGAGTTTGTCTGAGACATCCAGACCCAACTCTCTTGCAAGCTCCAACAATTTCGGTTTGCGCAACGACTTCAAATCCATGGCTGCTCTGAATGCTGCTTTCTCTACTGCCTACTATTGTCTTGCCGCAAACTAACCCGGCAGCAACGACAACCACAATTACCAGCTCTGTTTCTAACACTAACAAAAGCCTGGCAAAACTCAGAAGAAGAAAGTCCCGCACTCACCAAACCTCGCAGCCAAGAATTCAGCGCAGTCGTTCCGCTGCAGGCAACCAGTCATCACACAGGGCTCGTTGCACTGCTCCCGGATGGTCGTTGTGCTGCTCAGCATACAGTCAACCGCATATCTTCGCTGCTGGCCTCCGTTGTCGCGATCTCACCGCTGGCAAGCAGCTGTTGGAATCCCACCGATGGCACCGGTTGTTGGAACCTCAGTGCTGACACCCGTTATTGCAATCGGACCGTTGGCGCCCGTTGTTGCAAATGGGTCGCAAGCCCCAAGGGTAGCGTTGGCCTGGCGGCCTGGGGCACACTGGAAGCATCCGAAGGTCCCAGCAAAGCATGAGGCGACTGCTAACAGAACAACTTGTTTATTCTAGCATCGCAAAGAGCGGGCGGTCAGGTCGACCGAAGTAGAGAGACGGGAGAGCACGTTACTCAACAGAAGAAATCTGAGCCTCTCTCCTGGCGTCCGGGGGCAGCTGCTTTTTTACTCGTGGCGTCGCGGGCAAGAAGGAAGGTCACGAGATGACACCACGTGACAGCGAGGCACGGACGGACTGAGAGGCATGTAGAGACAAGGAGGTGACGCATCAGCCGGGCCGGCGCCGGTCAGTCCTCCTCGCTTCACACTTGGGGAGCTCCTCTCCCCGGCTGCCGCGCTTTGACAAGCGTGGGCACACACACACACACGCACACACGAAGACACGTGACACTGAAACATGCCGGGACGCGCTCGGCGGGGATGCGTCGCGGCCGCTCCGAACGGGCCAAAATGTCCGCCGCTTTGAACGAAGCCCCGGCGTCCGCTGAATCCGCGCGGGCTACACCGCGCGTCATAGGTGAAACGTAACAGTTCCTAGCAAAAGCTCCTCGACCGATGTAAACATCTGCTCCTATATTTCCCCGCATAAGCTCCTTGATGGAGGTAAATATATACTCCCATAGTTCCTGCAAAAGCTGTTCGATGGATGTAAAAGTATACTCCCATAACTTCCTGCAAAAGCTCCCCGATGGACGTAAACATATACTCCCATCAGTCCATCCAAAAGCTCCCTAGAGCAGGGGAGTAAAATGTTTACTCCGCCTAACCGGAGTACATTAAACTCCTGTCGGGGTAAGCGCTAGAGTACATGTCATTTACTGCCATATCGGCTCATTTTCGCTTACAGTGTAGTAGCATATGTACCCTTTTTTTGCGCAGAATATTAGTAAATGTCTTGAGTACCTTATCCTTGAATAATTCCGAGGTTGTGAAGGCGGTCTCTTGGTTTTCGTACGTTTTAGCAGGACCGTCTTTGGAATAGAAGAAGTGTCGGGGCTTTGTCATCCTCCCACCTGTTGAAGGGAGCCAGCGCTCAAATTGATTGAGCCAATCTTGCTGGTCTTCCCCATGGGAGCCATGGACGGTTGGAGGTGCCCGAGCCTGCTACAGAGTGGCAGGGGTGGACGCCAGTGGTGGGGTCACGTAGACGTCGAAGCTTCTTTTCGCTATCAAGTGGGGTCCGGTAGTAGTTTTGGCTCAGCTCGCAGCGCTTGGAAACGGCGATTTCTTCGAGTCTCAGATTTCTAGGATCTTGTCCTCTGTGGCGGCTTTTGCAGGATAGGTCGGGTGCATACCAAGCACCTCCACCAGATCTAACGTTGTGGTGACGGCAGGCCTGTAGTCACGAAGGCACAGAAAGGCTCCTAAAGGAAACGTTTTATTAGGCTGACTTGCGCCTACTAGGAACTTCACAACTCGGCGGCAGCTATAGCAAGAAACGTGCTAGGCTGTCGTCGCTGAACAAAATGCCCGTCGCTCTCGGCGGCGCTCAAGGAATCTTCGAGATAAGCCGACAACGGCAACTACAACGATCTAGAACAATCTGGAAACACATGCGCGCGGCCGCCATCATACGAGATAAACCTAGGCGCACCTCGTACCACAAAAAATAAAGCCGCATGACGGCGGTTTTCAGGGCCATCAAAAACAGTATTTTCTGTTATGCAGTATCGGCCGTTTGCTGCGAGCACTATGTTTTTCATGTACTACTCGCAGCAAATATCCTCTTTTGATCACAGACAAGGTAATCGAAGCCCCATGCAGCGAGCATGCCAAGTTTGCACCTCGAACCATAATATATCCGTCTATTCAACAAGCGGGACGTTGAGTTGGTATTACTTGTTTCACACTGCGAAAAAGAAACAAAATAGCGGGAAGGGCCAGCGTTCGGTAGCTTGCACCGAGCGCTTGGGCGGACATGAGGGGTCTGAGCGCATGCTCTGCGCTTCCGAGTTTCGCCAGCAGTTAGCGCGGCGCGGACCGCCGGCCACGCGTTCACATGTTCCCTCTAAGAGTGGACCGTGCTGTACACGTACTGCCGCGCTCAATATGAGTTGCAACGTCCGAGCGCCGACCGGAGCTCGCTCCTCGGCTTGCATTGCGACAACACTCGCTAGGAATTCTGGGAGAAAGTGCTGTTCCGGGAAGTGACCGTACCCCTCATCAAGAAAGCTTGCAGTCTGTGGCTCCAGGGTTTTACAGGCGGCCTCTTTCCGCAGATAAAAAATTTTCTGCGCAAAGCCCGAATTTCCCTCCGTCACTTTACTACAAAATTGAAGTCAATTTGATGCAAGCGGATTAAATATGCAGTGAAACGCAATTCAAGCATCATGCACATGCAGGAAACGGTTTTTGAAGCCCAGTTTCACTATGACTAAATGATCTCACATGGAGTCACTACTGATTTCTCTCACGAGACCACATTCAGGAGGTGTATTTTTTGCTCCCAAGACACGACACATGTGAAAAGACTGGGGTCTCAACGCCCTGCTTGGCTCTGAGCATGACAAGTTTACATGACCAAGTCGTTATGGATTCTGGTCACGCGACCACCTTCTGACATGCTGCCCTATATCGTACCCTGGCTTCATGTATGTCCACCGATAAAAGTTCAGTCGAGTGCACTGCTCTTATAACCAGGGATGATGCATATAAAACGAAATGGTTTTCGAAGCCCGGCTCAGCTGCCACCATGGTGCGGTCACATGACCAAGTCACTAGTGATTAGGGACGAACGATCACCATAAAGAGCGCTGGAAACTATCTCTACTTAGCCATGATGCATATCAAACGACGCGGATGGAGCTCTCTTCGAGAACGAGAGCGACGAGTTGACACGGACAAGTCAGTAGTGATTCAGGTCACGTGACTACTTTCGGGCATGCTACCAATTGTGCGCCCTGGCTTGATGCATATCAAACGAAATGGTTTTTGTAGCCCAGTCTGGCTATCACTAAATGAGGCCCCATTGGATGATCACTAGTGATGTGGTCACGTGACCAAAGTTCAGTCGAGTGCAGTGCTCTTCTACCTAGGGATGATGCATATCCAACGAAATGCTATTCGAAGCCCGGCTCAGCTACCACCATGATGAGGTCACATGACCAAGTCACTAGTGATTAGGGACGCACGATCACCATAAAGAGCGCTGGAAACTATCTTTACCTACCCATGACGCATATCAAATGACGCGGATGGCGAAGCTCTCTTCGAGTACGAGAGTGACGAGTTGACACGGACAAGCCAGTAAAGATTCAGGTACGTGACTACTTTCGGGCATGCTACCATGATGATGATGATGATAAGTAGTGTTTATTGCCGCAAGGGCCAAGTGTGGCCAAAGAGCGCCAAGGCAGTGTTGGTAAGTTCGCAATGTAGTTATGAGTTCTATGGGGTTAATGTAAAGTGGCGGTATAGGGGCCTTAAAAATAGTCGCTCTAGAGTGCGTAAAATCTATATGTAATAAGATTATGTCGATGACAAATGACGTGTTCTATGTGTAATAAAATCCATCGTGAAAGAGTGATGCAATACAGAAAATATATTAGATGGTGAAATTACCTGGAGCACCACTGCCTCGCCAGAGCCCTTGAAACACAAGGGCCTAGAGGCATGTGCTATATGAAACAGATATCACAGCGGACTCCTCTAAACAGAGGAGACGCTACGAGTGTGTGGGGCTAATAACATGTAATACATCTTTCAGGAAGAGCAGGACTGCGCTGGCCCCGCAGGGGCGTCTGCGCAAGCAGGCGTTTGGTGTGTTGCGACACCACGGACCCGAGCACATGAGGGTTGGACCCTCCCGCGTGTAGCCGTGCGCGGCTTAGCCGTGTCTGGGGAAAAGGGGATCCTGGGGGTTGAGCCAATGCTGGGTGTTTGGACTTTTAAGGCCCCCCGGCGGAGGCAACACACCCCTTTGGCCTCTGCTTCACATAGACGGCACCCCCGGACTGACCCACCCGGGGGAAATCGGTAGTTGCCTTTTCCTGTCTCTCTCTCCCTCCAGCCTTCGTCTTTCTCTCACTTTTCATCTTTCCTGTCTTCTCCTTCCTTCCGCTTACTTCCAAATTTTCCAGGCAGCAAGGGTTAACCTTGTGTGATTAGCCAATCTAGGTTATTTCATATTTGGTTATAGTGATGACGTACAGCTGGCGTTTACAGGACCTGTTCTTACAGTCCCTGTAGCGTCCCCTTGTAGGACTCCATGGTGGGTGGCTGCCGTTATTGCCGAAAATTTCATTCCTCTATGGCAACATCCTTCCCTTCGCTTCCTGATCGCCCCCAGAAAAGAGGGCGCACCGATGAAGTATTCCAGTTTTTTGGACGGCAAAAAGAATCTTTCCCTCGTTTTCACGTGATCCACTCTGAAATACCAGATAAACCAGTAAGAACTATCTCACCCTTCCTTGTTTCCAAGTCATTGACTGAAGTTTTTGGTCCTGGATATAAGGCGTCGAGGATGGCAAGCGGGGATCTCCTCTTGGAGCTCCGCGATCAAAAACAATATGAAAAATTGTCAACACTAGTTTCATTTGGGGAAACCCAAATAATTATAACCCCGCACCGCACGATGAACACCACCCGTGGTGTTGTCTCTGACGATGACTTGATGGAGCTCACTGAGGCTGAACTCTTGGAGGGCTTCAGTAACCAGAATGTTATTAATGTTAAACGAATTAAGATGAGGCGAGATGGAAAAGAGATCAAAACGAAACACCTGATTCTCACATTCGGCTCAAGTGTCCTTCCCGACTCCATCGAGGCTGGTTATATCAAACTTCATGTTAGGCCATACGTGCCCAACCCTCTTAGATGCTTTAAGTGCCAAAGGTTCGGCCACAGTTCACAGAACTGTCGAGGCCGGCTGACTTGTGCCAAGTGCAGTGACAAAGAACACTCCTCCGAAACATGCCAGAACACTCCGCATTGTGTCAACTGTGATGGCGAGCATGCCGCATACTCGCGGTCCTGCCCGTCCTGGAAAAAAGAAAAAGAAATTGTGACCATAAAAGTAAAAGAAAATATCACTTTCAAAGAGGCACGCAGGCGGGTTTCATACCTGCCCAAGAAAAGCTTTGCCGATGTGACGCGTCAGGGGGCAGCGACACAAAGGCTTCCAGTGGCTGTCCGACCCACAGTCAGTGAGTCGGCAGTTACGCCATCTGCCCCCGCGGCGGTTGCAGCTAGTGCTGCTCCGTCAACCGAGGAGAGGGGACCATCGACCCCGAAGGTGGGCGCAGCCGAGGCTGCCCCAACCTCCCCGGCCCCTTCCAGCGCTGGCAACAGCCGGCGCAGCCAAATCCCGCAGGGTGCCCCACCGACCTCTGGGCTGGTGGGCGCAGGGGTCTTGCCCTCCAAGGCAGGACCCTCTCTTGTAACCTCTCGCTCGCAAGAGCACGTGTCCGGCGCCTCACAAGAGGCAATGGACACTACACCTGCCCTCAAGGCGCACCAACCGCCTAAGGAGCGGCGAGGCTCCCTCGAACGCTCCAGAAAGGGCAGAACTCCCGTTACAGGGCCTCGAAAGGGCTCTGTAATGTAATCTCTGAAATCTCCATAATCACTACTTGTTTCTTTACACACAGCACTTAATAACTTCCAATATGGATACACAAATAATCCAATGGAACGTCAGAGGTCTTCTCAGAAACCTTGATGATGTGCAAGAACTGATCCACAAACACAATCCAAAAGTGCTGTGTTTACAGGAAACACACTTAAAATCTATACACACAAACTTTCTCCGAAAGTATGTTACGTTTCGCAAAGACCGCGAGGATGCTGTGGCATCATCTGGCGGTGTAGCGATTATTGCTGACAGAACTGTAGCGTGTCAGCATTTAAAGCTCCAAACGGCCCTTGAGGCAGTGGCCGTTCGAGCCGTACTTTCAAATAAACTCATAACCATTTGCTCCTTGTATATATCACCACAATATCACCTTCACAGACGAGACATAGAATCATTAATAGATGAGCTCCCGGAGCCCTATCTGATTCTTGGGGATTTTAATGCACATAGCAGTTTGTGGGGCGATTCACGCTGTGATGCGCGAGGCCGCGTCATTGAAGAGCTGCTTTTTTCTTCTGGAGCATGTCTCTTGAATACAAAGGAGCCTACGTATTTTAACCTAGCTAACAAGTCATATTCTGCCATAGATCTTAGCATTTTATCGCCGACACTTTTACCTTATTTTAAATGGAATGTGCTTAATAACCCGTATGGCAGTGACCACTTTCCAATAATCTTAAGTACGACGGAGCAAGATCAACTTCTCCCGCAGGTCCCCCGGTGGAAGGTTGAATCAGCCGATTGGGAACGGTACCGAGATCTTACTCATATGACGTGGACTGAGATGTCCGGTATAGCCATAGATGATGCTGTCACATATTTTACAGCTTTTATACTAGATGCCGCCTCTAAGTGTATTACCCAAGTGAGCGGCACTGGTTCTAAGCGGCGTGTTCCCTGGTGGAACGATGCATGTAGGCGAGCGCGGAGGAACCAGAACAAAGCATGGGCGCTGCTTCGCGATTCACCAACAGCAGAAAACTTGGAAAACTTTAAGCATGTTAAATCACAGGCGAGGAGAACGCGCCGACAAGCAAGACGAGAGAGTTGGGCAAAATTTATCTCAAGTATTAACTCTTACACAGATGAGAGAAAAGTTTGGAATAGAGTGAAGAAAGTTAACGGGCAACAAACGTATTCCTTACCGTTAGTAAACAGCCACGGAGAAAGCCTGGAAGATCAAGCCAACTCTCTTGGTGCACATTTTGAATACATATCGAGCTCCTCGCACTACTCCGAAACCTTCCTAAAGAACAAAACGCGAATAGAACAGAAAAAGTTACAAAGGAAATGTGCTAAAGGTGTGGCGTACAACGAACCATTCTCCATAGCAGAACTGCAGGCAGCACTGAACTGTTGTAATACATCCGCCCCAGGTTCAGACCGCATAATATATGAGATGTTGAAACAACTACCGCCCGAAACACAAAAAACCCTCCTTTGCCTTTACAACATTATATGGTTTTCCGGCGAGATCCCCTCTGCTTGGAAGGAGGCTATTGTAATCCCAATTCTAAAGCAAGGAAAGGATCCTTCCTCTGTATCAAGCTACAGACCCATAGCACTAACAAGTTGCCTCTGCAAAGTTTTCGAAAAAATGATTAACTGTCGCCTAATACACTTCCTCGAATCAAACAATTCGCTCGATCCATACCAGTGCGGGTTTCGGGAGGGTCGATCTACCAGTGACCATCTTATACGCATAGAGGCACGTATCCGTGAAGCTTTTGTCCATAAGCAGTTTTTCTTATCTGTATTCCTTGATATGGAGAAAGCTTATGATACTACGTGGCGGTTCGGGATATTGAGAGACCTCTCACACTTAGGTATACACGGAAATATGTTCAATGTTATCGAAAGTTATCTGTCAAATCGGACATTCCGTGTTCGAGTTGGCAATGTTTTGTCACGGAAATTTGTACAGGAGACTGGAGTGCCGCAGGGCGGGGTGCTCAGCTGCACGCTCTTTATAGTAAAAATGAATTCTCTCCGTCTAGACATACCACATAACATCTTTTATTCAACATATGTTGACGATGTCCAGATAGGATTTCAATCAAGTTCTCTCGCAATCTGTGAGCGACAGGTCCAGCTTGGTCTTAACAAGGTCTCCAAATAGGCTGATGAGAACGGGTTCAGACTGAACCCACAAAAAAGCACCTGTGTTGTTTTCTCTAGAAAAAGAGGCCTACATCCTGATCCTGAAATTGTGTTGCATGATGAGCATCTGCCTGTAAACAGGGAACATAAATTTCTAGGGATAATTTTAGACGCCAAATTAACTTTTATACAGCACATAAAGTATCTTAAAAACAAATGTATGAAAACAATGAATATCCTAAAGGTTCTCTCACGCACAACCTGGGGCAGTGATAGAAAATGTCTCATGAACTTATACAAAAGCCTCATACGCACGCGACTAGACTACGGAGCCATAGTTTACCAGTCGGCTACTCCAACTGCTCTAAAGATGCTAGACCCTGTCCACCACTTAGGAATTCGCCTGTCCACAGGCGCCTTTAGAACAAGCCCAGTGGAAAGCCTGTACGTTGAATCGGATGAGTGGTCACTGCATCTGCAGAGAACATATTCGTCCTTCATGTATTTTCTTAGAGTGAACGGAAACAGTCAGCATCCCGCGTATTACACCATAAACGATTTGTCCAGTTGTCAACTTTTCCGCAACCGACCCACAGTGGCACAGCCTTTCTCCATGCGTGTTAGAGATATGGCTGAAGAAACAAGGGTTCCACTGCTTGAATACCGCCTTATGTCCCCTGCTATACGGCCCCCGCCGTGGCAGTGGCAACCAATAGACTGTGATACATCTTTCGTAGCTGTTACAAAGCATGCGCCTGTCGCGCATATACGAATGCACTTCCTCGAGTTACAGCACAAATACTCCTCTCCTGAGTTCTTTACAGACGCATCGAAGTGTGATTCTGGCGTATCCTACGCAGCGGTCGGTCCATCCTTTTCAGATGCCGGTGTTCTGCACCCTAACACAAGTATTTTCACAGCAGAGGCCTACGCGATATTTGCTGCCGTTAAACACATTAATGAATTTAATATCCCAAAGGCAGTTATATACACTGACTCTTTGAGTGTCGTAAATACTTTGAAAACTGTCAGGAAATATCAAAACCCTGTAATTATATCTCTTTACACAGCATTATGCACAACCTATGAGTCCAAGCAGCATATCGTCGTATGTTGGGTGCCGGGGCACCGAGAGATAGAGGGAAACGTGTTGGCTGACCAGCTAGCCACATCCATCCACGCAAACGCTTCCAACACTTGCATGACTGTCCCTGTAATGGACCTCAAGCCGTCAATAAGAAAAATGCTAAGGGCTTTCTGGCAGCGCTTGTGGGATAAAGAGACAGAAAATAAATTACATGTTATCAAGCCGTATCTAGGCAACTGGCCGCCGGTATCAAAGAATCGCCACACAGAAGTAACACTTTGCAGACTCAGGATAGGACACACATACAGCACACACGCATACCTCTTGTCCGGTGGCGATCCACCCACGTGTGATAAATGTGGTGAGCCACTAACCGTGCTTCACATCCTGCTGCAATGCACTCAATTAGATGCTAATAGGAGAAAGCATTTTCCATTACCACATCGGCAGCTAATTCCATTCCATCCTCAAATGATTATAGGTATAGAACCTCTCTTTAAACATGAATGCCTGTTTCGATTTTTAAAAGATGTACATAGTTTTCATATTATAGCCCCAGGAAATCCGTAGCACAGCCTCTAACAGAGGTTTCTGCTGCGGTAGGTGCAATAAAGAAAGCACCTGCCTCCCAGCCTTTAGGCTCAAAGGCCCACCGGAGGGATAAGTGCTAGTTAAATATTCTTGCATTTTAGCTCCATGTCCAGTTATCACGCGTACTATATCCACAGACCACTACATGTATCACTACCATAATTTTATGCTTTATACTATTTTACGCTTTCGTGACACTGATCGATTTTAGGCCACTTTACAGCCATGTTACATCCCACCATCGCCACTCACAAATCAGTGCTTAACACAACATTATCAGTCATGGCGCTCTTTGGCCATACCTGGCCCTTGCGCCACTAAACAACACACATCCATCCATCCAGGACTGCGCTGGAGTCAAACAGCGGTTCTGGGCCTAGTAACATTACTGGATGTAGGGTGATGTGCTGGCGGTATGCTACGGGAAAATGTTTCTTTCGTTCAGATTCGGCTTTCCGACACTCCAGGAGGACGTGGAGGACGGTCAGCCTCTCCCCGCATCTACCGCAGGTTGGAGGATTATTTTCAGTGAGTAAATAGTTATGCGTGCCAAATGTGTGTCCTATTCTTAGACGACAGAATAGGACATCTGTCCGGCGTGATTTTGTTACGGAAGGCCAGAATCCTAACTCTGGCTTTATCACGTGGAGCTTATTACTTGTTTCCGCGTCCCATAGTCGTTGCCACTGGTTCCGTAGTTTCCTCCGTAAGAAGGGCTTCAGGTCTGTGACAGGAACTGCAGCGGTGGGATCAGCAGAATGCGATGCAACTGACGTGGCCATCTGGTCCGCAAGAACGTTACCTTCGATGCCCCTATGACCTGGCACCCAGCATATGATGACATGCTGATTACCTATATACGCTTTACACAGAGCAGAATAAAGTTCGTTAATTACTGGATTTTTGTGGTTAGAGAAAGCCATCAAGGCCTTCACAACAATAAGGGAATCCGTATATATGACTGCTTTCTGGAGTTTTGATTTCCTGATATGCTTCACAGCCGACAATAGTGCGGAGGCCTCAGCCGTAAAGATACTAGTTTCCGCATGCAGTACATCGGTTTCCGAGAAGGATGGCCCGACGGCTGCGTAGGACACCCCGTCGTGTGACTTCGATGCGTCTGTGTAGAACTCCGTGCAGGAGTGTTTGTGCTGGAGTTCCCGGAAATGCATTTGGATTTCAATCTCTGGAGCGTTTCTGTAACTTCCATGAAAGATGTATCGCATTGTATCAACTGCCACTCCCAAGAAGGTAGCAGCTTGGCTGGATGCATTAGGCGGAGTTCGAGGAGTGGAACATGCATTTCATGACTGAGCTCCCTCAAACGCAGCGAGAAAGGCTGTCTTCCGGAAGGACGATTACGAAATAGTGTAGCATGTCATATCATTAATGGTGTTAAAACAGAGATGTTCGGGATTAGAGTGGACTTTCAAAAAATATGTTTGGCTGATGTATGTTCTCTGGATATGAAGTGACCACTCATTCGATTCTGCATATAAACTTTGTACGGGACTCGTTCTGAAAGCTCCTGTGGCTAAACGGATACCCAGATGGTGAACAGGGTCTAGCATCCTTAGTGCGGTCGGGGTGGCGGAGTGATAAATGACGGCACCATAGTCTAGTTGCGATCGAATGAGGCTTTTATATAGATTCATTAAACACTTCCTGTCACTACCCCGCGTAGTCTGGGATAGAAGTTTCATTATGTTCATTGTTTTCAGACATTTTTCTTTAAGATGTTTAATGTGGGGAACGAAAGTGAGTCTGTAGTCAAGTATGACACCTAGAAATTTGTGTTCTTTGTTTACAGGTATCTGTTGTCCACACACTTCTAAGCAGGGATCTGGAACTAGGCCTCTCTTCCTTGTAAACAAAACACAAGAACTCTTATGAGGATTGATTTTGAATCCATTTTTCTCTGCCCACCCTGGCACCTTGTTCAAACCATGCTGTACCTGTCTCTCGCACACTGCGAGGTTACAGTGTTTGAAACCTATTTGAATGTCGTCCACATAGACGGAATACAAAATGGCCGGTGGTAAGGAAGTACGAAGTGTTGTCATCTTAACAATAGAGTGTGCAACTGAGCACGCCGCCCTGGGGTACACCGGTTTCTTGTGCAAAAGGACGTGACAGCACATTGCCTACTTTCACCCGGAAGGTACGATTGGACAAGTAGCTTTTTATTACGTTTAGCATATTACCATGAATGCCCATTTCTGACAAATCTCTCAAGAGTCCGTAGCGCCAGGTCGTATCGTACGCCTTCTCCATATCGAGGAATATCGATAAGAAGAACTGTTTGTGTACAAACGCGTCACGAATATGTCCTTCAATACGTACAAGATGGTCGGTTGTGCAGCTCCCTTCTCGGAAGCCACACTGAAAGGGATCAAGCATTTTGTTTTGTTCAAGGAAATGGATGAGTCGCCGATTTATCATTTTTTCAAATACCTTACACATGCAGCTTGTGAGGGCTATCGGGCGGTAACTTGCCACTGAAGAAGGGTCTTTCCCTTGTTTCAAAACAGGGACCACAACGTCTTCTTTCCATGCCGTTGGAAGGTACCCTGCGTCCCACATAGTGTTGAAAAGTGTAAGTAGTGTTACTTGCGTGTCATTGTGTAAAGTTTTGAGCATTTCATACATGATTCTATCGGATCCTGGTGCGGAGCTCTTGCATGCGCTCAAGGCAGCTCTCAATTCAGCAATACTAAAAGGACGGTTGTAAGGCTCATTCTTTCGACCTTTTCTTGTTAATGGCTTACGTTCTTCTGTTTATTTGTATTTGAGAAAGGATTGTGTATAATTTGTTGGACTTGACACGCTCTCAAAATATTCCCCAAGTGAGTCTGCCTGGTCTTGCAGTGTATCGCCCTGTGTGTTTACCAGGGGGAGTGAATGTGTTTGCCGCCCTCTAATCCTATTAACCCTGTTCCAGGCTTTGGCCTCATCTCTGAACGATTTCATACTCGATAAAAACTTGTGCCAGCTTTCTCTTCTGGCCTGCCGGCGGGTTCTCCTACCTAGGGATTTTATTTTTTTAAAGTTGACAAGATTCTCAGCAGTGGGAGAAGCTCGCAGCAATCCCCACGCCTTGTTCTGATTTATACGGGCGGTCCGACATTCGCTGTTCCACCACGGTACACGTGGTTTGCATGCCAAGCCACTTCGGATATGCATTTTGATGCCGCATCTATTATGCATGCTGTAAGATAATCCACAGCAGCATCAATTTCTAAAGAAGACAGGTCAGCCCATGAGATGCTAGAGAGAGTTCGAAATTTCTGCCAGTCGGCTGTGTCTATCTTCCACCTAGGAGCTTGTGGAGGATATTCGTTTTCTTTAGATGTTTTTATCAGTATGGGGAAGTGGTCGCTCCCGTAAGGATTGTTCATAACTTCCCATTCGAGTTCAGGCATTATAGACGGGGAAACTAGGCTGAGGTCAATTGATGAAAATGTTCTGTTGGCGAGAGAATAATATGTGCGTGCCTTCTTATTCAGCAGGCATGCACCAGAAGAGAAGAGGAACTCTTCAACAAGCCGACCTCGCACATCCATACGAGAGTCGCCCCATAGGCTGTTGTGCGCATTGAAATCCCCAAGTACAACGTAAGGTTCTCCCAATTCATCAGGGAGAATCTCCAAAGAGGCGCTCAACATATTAGAGAAAGGACCAACTCCAGAAGAATTAGTGAACCTTATATGGACTCCTGCCCACGAAGGCTTGCCCGGCAATGAGAAAGCGCATGCATTGGCCCGAGAGCTTATTTACCGGTCCACCAATGCAGCCTCTACAGCCAGGAAGCCCCTACAAAAAGAGGAAGGTATAAACACTTACAGCGAAATTCTCGATTATTATAGAATAGGAAGGAAAACACTGCCAGAGGCGCATAAGAAACTAAGTAAGCAGGAAGAGATAACATGGAGGCAACTCCAAGCGGGGGTGATCTGCAACCCCTACATTCTGAAGAGATGGCACGATAGCATTGAGGCCATGAGTTGCAAACACTGCGGGGCAAAGGCGGACATGATCCAGATACTATGGACATGTCCTAGATACAATAAACCAGATAGGGATAGACAATCCTGGGAGACTTTAATGACCAGCTCAAAGGAAGATGTCCAAAGAGAAGTCATCCGCATGGCCCTGGACACCGCTGAGCTCCAAGGAGAACCAGCCAGCTGAAAGGGGAGGAGTAAGCCGAGGAGACAGGAAGACTCTTGCCTCCTCGGGGCTCTTTTTGCGGGTGCAAATAAACGTTATTTCTCTCTCTCTCTCTATGAAGGACTGAAATTCATGTTTGCTTAGTTTGTAGTGTGGGGCTATATAAATCGAGCAAATTGTGATAAGTTTGTTTAGCAAAACAATTCGAACCGCCACTGCTTCAAGGGCCGTTCGTAGCTGTAAATGATGACAAGCTATACTTTTATGAGTGAGAATCGCAACACCACCGGATGATGCGACGGCATCATTGCGATCTTTGCGAAACGTAACATACGTTCGGAGGAAGTTTGTTTGGATTTTAAGTGTGTTTCCTGTAAACACAGCACCTTTGGATTATGTTTGTGGATGAGTTCTTGCAAGTCATCCAGGTTTCTAAGGAGTCCTTTGATGTTCCATTGAATAATTTGTGTATCCATATTTAATGTAAATGAGTGCTGTGTTTACGGAAAGGGAGGTGATGCCTTAGGTTACAGAGCTCTTTCGAGGCCGTGTAACGAGGGTTCTGCCCTATCTGGAGCGTTCGAGGGAGCCTCGCCGCTCCTTAGGCGCTTGGCGCGCCGTGGGGATAGGTGTAGTGTCCATTGCCTCATGTGAGGCGCCGGACACGTGCTCTTGCGAGCGAGAAGTTTTCAGAGAGGGTCCCGCCTTGGAGGGCAAGACCCCTGCGCCCACCAGCCCGGAGATCGATGAGGCTCCCTGAGGGATCTGGCTGCGCCGGCCGTTGCCAGCGCTGGATGGGGCCGGGGAGGTTGGGGTAGCCTCGGCTGCGCCCACCTTCGGGGTCAATGGCCCCGTCTGCTGTGTTGGCGTTGCAGAGTTAGCTGCAGCCGCCGAGGGGGCGGATGGCGTCACTGCCGGCTCACTGGGTGTGGGTCGGACAGCCGCCGGAGCCTGTTGTGGCGCTGCCCCCTGACGCGCCACTTCGGCATATGTGTCCTTAGGCAGGTATGCAACCCGCCTACGTGCCTCCTTGAATGATATATTTTCTTTCACTTTGATCGTGACAATTTCTTTTTCTTTTTTCCAAGATGGGCACGACCGCGAGTACGCGGCGTGCTCTCCATCACAGTTTACACAATGCAAAGAGTTCGCGCAAGCTTCAGACGTATGTTCATGGGTACTGCATTTTGCACACGTTTGGCGGCCTCGGCAGCTCTGCGAGCTGTGGCCGAAACGTTGGCATTTGAAACATCTCAGTTGCTTTGGCACGTATGGCCTAACACGGAGCTTAATGTACCCTGCCTCGATTGACTCGGGCAGGACACTCGAACCGAAGGTGATTATCAAGTGTTTCGTTTGGATTTCTTTTCCATCTCGCCTTATCTTAATCCTTTTGACATCTATAACATTTTGTTCATTGAAGCCCTCCAAGAGCTCAGCTTCAGTGAGCTCCAGCAAATCATCGTCCGAGACAACGCCCCGGGTGGTGTTCATAGTACGGTGCGGGGTTACTGTTAGTTGGTTATCCCCAAATGACACAAGCTTAGACAGTTTCTCGTATTGTTTCTTATCGCGGAGCTCAAGGAGGAGATCACCGCTTGACATCCTGGTCGCCTTATATCCGGCTCTAAAAACATCAGTGAAAGTCTTTGATACAAAAAATGGTGAAATAGTGCGCACTGGTTTGCCGGGTTTTTCCGAGTGAACTACATGGAAACGTGGGAAGTTGTGGACTTGGCGTCCTAAAAACTGAAAAACTTCATCGGTGCGCCCTCTTTTCTGAGGGCGATCAGGGAATGGAGGAAAGGAGCTATCCATAAATATATGCGAAATTTCGGCAGCAACGCTAGCCACCCACCATGGAGTCCAACAAGGGGACACTGCAGGGCCTGAAAAACAGGGCCTGCAAACGCCAGCTGTACGTTGCCGCTATAACCTAATATGATATAACCAAGGTTGGCTACTCACACAAGGTTAACCCTTGCTGCCAGGAAGGTCGGAAGTAATAAAGAAATGAGAAGGAGACAGGAAAGGTGGAAAGTAAGGAAAAGACGAAGGTTGTAGGGATAGAGACAGGAAAAGGCAACTACCGATTTCCCCCGGGTGGGTCAGTCCGGGGGTGCCGTCTATGTGAAGCAGAGGCCAAAGGGATGTGTTGCCTCCGCCGGGGGGCCTTAAAGGTCCAAACACCCAGCATCAGCTCAACCCCCAGGATCCCCCTTTCCCCAGACACGGCTAAGCCGCGCACGGCTACACGCGGGAGGGTCCAACCCTCGTGTCCTCGGGTACGTGGTGTCGCAACACACCAAACGCCTGCTTGCACAGACGCCCCTGCGGGGATGCTACCATATTGTGTACCCTGGCTTGATGTGTATCAAACTAAATGGTTTCTGTAGCCCAGTCTGGCTATTACTAAATGAGTCCACATTGTATGATCGCTAGTGATGTGGTCACGTGACCAAAGTTCAGTCGAGTGCAGTGCTTTCTACCCAGAGATGATGCATATAAAACGAAATGGTTTTCGAAGCCCGGCTCAGCTATCACCATGATGAGGTCACATGACCAAGTCACTAGTGATTAAGGACGCACGATCACCATATATAGCGCTGGAAGCTATCTCTACATACCCATGACGCATATGAAACGACGCGGATGGAGAAGCTCTCTTCGAATACGAGAGTGGCGAGTTGACACGGACAAGTCAGTAG